>NC_047143.1:6423674-6723674 GCF_009829125.3 Periophthalmus magnuspinnatus
TCTTGACCCTGACAAGGCACAGCTGTGAAGTACAAACCATTTCAGGAGACTTCATCATGAAGCTCATTGAGAGAAGGCCAAGGGTTTGCAGCACTGTTGACAAACCAAAGGGACTTGAATATAAATAGATTAAAAAAAAAAAAAAAAACATGTTTAGTTCCGTTATTTAACTTTTTTCCTTTTCTACATAATTCCATACATTTTGCTTCATATATCTAATGTCTAAAATATAGAAAGTAGTGAAAATATACAAAAAAAAAAAAACACTGAATGAGAAGGTGTGTCCAAACTTTTGACTTTTTAGTGTAGATAATTCTTTTTTCAATGGACTTTAAATGTCTCGTCTGTCTAATAACCTTGAGAAACAGGAGTCCTGGCCTTGGCATCAGAACAACACTGTCATGTGGATACCTCTCGCCCACATACCCCTCCTCCTCCTCTTCCTCCTCCACCTCTCCTCCTCCTCCTCCTCTTCCTTGCGATAATCAAAATATGTTTTAATGAGTCTGGACTGCAGCCTGGAGGCACTTGATCTTCTCCCACTGATGGACAATGGACACTGGGGATGGGTAGTGACTGGGCAGAAGGTATTGGTTGTCTATGGCAGAAATCTATAGTCTTCAGGAGTTCAGAGGAGGTGAAAAAGCCAAAAATGCTAAAATAAGTATATGGTTAATGGTTATTATACAGGATTAATTATAGGATAAGGCAATAAGACAAAGTCAGTGCAACAAACATGAAACTTTACTATAATTCCAAAGTAGACATTTTTGAAAACACAAAAATTGGACAGTGAATGTGTCTATTGGTTCCCAGTACAATGGGTTGTTTCTTACACTGTTTCATGGTACATTGAGAGTTTGATTCCCCAATGTAAAGCCAAAATTTCCACCCAAAATATTACTAGAAGATATGGTAAAAATAATGAATATGTCGTCTGTAAATTGTATTGTTGTTTGACTAATTTATTAAAAAAATATATTGTTTTAATAATTTGTGCAATCAGAATTTTGTTTAAAGGGCCAATATTACGCTGTTTTCTGCTCTGTGTTATAATGTTGTTTCCTCATCATAAACATTCCTGAAGTTGTGTTTGGTTTAATTCACACATGTTTAACACAAAAACCCTGCGTATTTAGGTTTAGGTTTTTCTCTCAAAACACTCTGTTCCACCTTGCGATATCATGTGCTAATACAGGAAGTGCTCCACTCCATACACCTTCACTAGAATCATTTCAGCCCTGGAATTGTCAATCTCTACTGAACAAAAGACAAAAGGTAGCTTATTTAACTTGAAAACTACCACATCATGACATCACAAGGTAGAACAGAGCATTTTGCACTTTGGATGTAGACAGACTAAATTAATATACGATTACTCAAACATTGAAACAAAACACAACTCCAGGTATGTTTTTGACAAGAATCAATTTTGTGAAATAGAAGACCTTTAAACATCAAATCTAAAAATCAAATTTGAAACCTGTTGATAATTAAAATGCCTTATTGAGCGTTGTTATTTGTTATGAAAATGTGTCTTCATTTACAAGCCAATTAGTCAACATGCACATCACTTTGGCTAAAAGGTATTACAACACACAAGTTTTATTTTTGCCAGGAAAAGTGGAGCATTTAACAGACAACACTTTAAACTTCAAATTCATTACGGTTCTTTGTTGACAGTTGTAAGGTGTGGTTATGGGAGAGGGCTTAGGAATGCTGTGTTTGTGGTGTGTAAGGCATGTCAGTCTGCAGTCATGTAAAGTTGGATAGGTTTGACAGCAGTGGATGAAAAACAAGGAAAAAATCTGTGCGGGCAAGTCGGAAAAATCGAAACAAACTTGAGACCCCTGCAAACACATTCCTTCTCCATCAAAAGTCAGAAGCTTGGAGCTCTGGGCCAAGACAAAGTGGATTAATTGATGGATGTTTTGCAGAAGCTGTTGACAAAGACACATGATAGCTATAATGTTACTGAGAAGGTTATAGGGTTGTCAAAAGTATCAAAAATCCTAATTCCTAAATACTTTTCAAATGATCTTGAGCTGTATCAGAACCATAGACTGTATAAAGCAGTGGGCTAAGAGAGTGTGACGTCACCCATAGTATTCAGCTCCAGTCAAATGAAGCTCCTTGATGCTAGCAATTACAGGGGCAAATTTGGAGCCCATATTTGGAATTCTGGCTTAGCAACACTGTCAATCAAACCTGTTGCTTACGCTAGCGGAAGCAACCTTGGGAAAAAGAGGCGCCTAATTTGTTTGTTATTAATGTTCATATCTTGAATTACGGACACAATAGCAAAGTAAAAACACCAGGATCAAGTAGAGCGGGTGAATACAAACACAAATAAATGTTAAATGTTCAAAATGGCGAGCCTGACAGAAGCAGTTAGGGAGAGAGGAGCAACAGTTTTTTTAATAGAAAGTGAATGGGGGCCAGAGTCGATGGAACCAACCTGAACGACAGGGATTACACAGAATTAAGTCCACATTGCAATATAAAAGAAAATGCTATGATTTAGTGTTGAAAAGTACATTCTACTACTTAAATAAAGACATTTTTTTTATTATGCTTGTGGTATGAGAATCGGTATTGAGTCTATTTCCTTCCTCGAAAATGAGTTTGAAATTTTCGTATCATGACAGCACTAATACTAAGTCGTCAGGGAAACGTTCTCCCTCTCATTTTGACCTCTTTCCAAGGATCACTGGTCAAACTTTGACTCTATGTACACAGTCTCTATAGTAACTGCTAACATCACTCGGCGAACAAGAAGCCAACATGACGTTTGAGTGGTTCATTTCCAGTATAGCTAAAGTTTTACATAGTCACCAGCATACTAGATACCTGCGATATGTAATTCTTTTTCTGCCATTTTTGTCAAATTTGGGTCAGGTTTTAAGGGTTCAGTGATTCTCAAAGGGTTTAGCTGTGCCCTCAACACATTTTGGCACAATAGATTGATAAACCTATAGATGTTCATGAAGTAGGTAACGTATTGTAGGTTTTGAGACGTAAGAACCTACAAACTTCACAATTTGTGGAAAATTCCTAATTGAAATTCTTCTGACATTGAGAAGAAATTACAAAAAGACAAACTAATACAAGAATCACAGTTCAGAACACGTTTGTACAGTTCTAAACTACAAGGTTATCAGTTTTTATGCAGAATAAGACAGGATATTTTGTTGTTGTGGAAGAAATGATGGTGCTTCAAAAACTGTAAATGAACCAGAACCAAACCACAGACTAAACCAGAATCCATCAGTGACTCCTGGAGAACCATAAGTTAAAACCATCCACCAACTGAGATAGCAGCTATTTTAAAGGCCTAACCTGACCCTTGACCCCAGTCGCCACGTGACTTTGTTGAATTTTTCCTGAATGAAGTCAACTTTAAATCTTTGCAAACAAATTATTCTTCCACGTTTCTCTGGCTTCATTCCAACGTTATTTGTACATGTGCGTTTACAAAGCAATGCATCAATGTACACTTGAACAGCATTCCTCAGACCTACAGTTTATACAACACCCCCCATATTTGAAAGTCTTTTGGCCCAGATACAGTTCACCAAGTTTTCCTGAAAAATGTCAATGTAAAACTGTCCAAAAGTCAAGCACGGACCACCAACGAAGTAAACCATGGGTCGGCTGGCAAAGTTTATGTGATTGTAAACAGACTTACACTGTCTCAGGAATAGAACGTCCCCCATAGTGACCAAAGAGCTTGTAAGACTCTAGAGTAGTTACTTAGTGATTGGACTAAGGTAGGGTTACACAAGGTGAACTAAACTTCTTAAGTTTACTTGTTTACTTATACTGTCTGTAAACAACATGTAGGCCTGTCATGATAAATACTATAGTGACTTCCTTCGTTCTGGAGAAATATTTTTGGGGGTCAATATTTATCGAGGGTACATTTTCTTTGCTCTACTGCACTTGGTTATTTTTTGCCTAAATGATAAGATGTAAACCATAAAGGGTTGAATTAATAACTTCTTTGAGCCATTATAGATGCAAACTAAGTATTAAAGTGTTTCAATCTGCTGTTTATTTATTATAACTCATAATTTTTTAACAATATTATACATTTAGAATTTTCCATAGGTGACGGTAGGAACGTAGATTGACTTGTAAGTATATTTATTGCAGCTCATAATTTTCCCCATTTTTCCATTCCCACGCCTTGGGTTCCCGTCAGAGGAGATGGAGAAAGTGTCTGGGGTGTGGGAAGTCTGGGAGTCCCTGCTTAGACTGCTGCACCCGCGACCTGGCCCCGGATAAGCAGAAGTAAATGGATTAATGGATGGGCAGAATGTTTTTTTATTGTTCGTGGTACTTTGTTAATTGCGTCCATTCCAATTGTGATTTCAATTTGCGATTAAACTTTCAGCCCTACTTTGGGAGAAGGCTAGGCTTGGCACGATTATTACTACATCAACTTATCTTCAATAAATAGTAGCTATATTAATATATTCTGTGACTCAGTATTTATTATGTGTATAGTTTCTTTGTAGAATGTGGGAGATGTTTTGTTATTTTTGTTATATTATGAAAAAAAAAAACAGCTGTCAAGGGTTTAAAATGTAACTTTCATGGATCATTTTTGGTTCATTCTGCTGTTTATTTGTTGCAGCTCATGTCGTTTAATGATTTTGTACATTTAAGTACTTGTTTCCTGAAATACTCTTGCTTTATAGCTTTTGTAACAGTAGTATAAACTTGTTTCAATATTATAATTATTCGCATTATATCTCTGCCTCATAATGTGTGACAGGCCTAGGGAAGACACAGAAGACACAACTGAGTACTCCAACTTGCACATTTTGTTTTCAGTCTTTTTTTTTTTTTTTTGTTTCATTCTGCACAACTGCAAGTCACCACCTCAGCCCTGTTGTACTTGCCCCAAACAAGCCCTTTTTGTTCAGACAAGTCCCTAAACACACCAGTCCATTTTTAGTCCTCCAGGCTTCTCCTTTTCTTTCACAAAAACTCGATTAAATGCGGTGCCAAGAAGCGTTCACGTCGGTATGTGGCGCAGACTCTCACATAGACAGGTAGACAGCTGATACGAGACACGTGAGACAATTTTGGGCCTTTGACGAGGCTCCAACTAGCTTCAGAAACTTAGACCTAGAGTGGCCTGAGCAGTGAGGCGATTAATCCACCAAGATATTTCTCATTTGTTTTAGTGGGTTAGACATAGGCTGATGGATATTTCTTTAAAGTGGAACTAAACACTGAATCCACTTTTTTTTAGGTACTTCAGCTAAACTGTGTATATGGTGTTTTGATAGCATTATCTACAGTTCCTAGTTACTCCTAGTATTTTAGTGCAAACTGGGTCAATTTGCAGCTTTATGGTCAAAAATGTCAAAATCTAAGTTTGAACTGTGAATTGTGGTTGTGGTTTAGGTGTTCAGTCCCACTTTAAAGGTAAACTATGCAACTTTTCTAGTAGAGAAGATATTACTGCTTTACCTAGAACGTTCCACAATATGGCATTAAACGTATCTGTCTTGGAGTTAATCAGTGTCTGTACTATGCAATAAGCCATAACCATGTTTGATATGCAATTAAAATCAGTACAATTTACCTTAAATTTTATGAGTGATGATAGTTTGGATATTTGGAAAGAAAGACAAGTAATAATTCATCTTCTAATTTCCATGCTACTACTTTGTCACTTTGAGACGGTGGTACTCAGTGACATTACTTGGACCACTACTCTTTTAGTACTGCTATTCTTACTTGAGTAAAATTTTTGGCTACTCGACCCACTTCTGCTTACTTGCAAAGAATCTCAAATCTCCATTGTAGCTTCTTGTCACCGTCTACACATGCTCACATCTGGAAACTGATAGCGGCAGCGTTGCATTATGGGAGGTGATGTTTGATAAACGCTAAACAAAATGTGGCTTTACGACAACAGAGTTTCTAGGAAAGTATACGTGAACAGTTGCAGTGTGTATTCAAAAACTCCAGTCACAGTTTAAAAAAGTTAACTCAATGTTTGAAAGACGACAGAAACAAATCGTAAATATGTCTGGACCAAACACGAAGGCAAAGATTTGTGAATGGGCTTGCTCAACTAGGAATTTTAGGTTTTGTTTTGTACAGTGAAATAGAGAACATTTTATACAGTGAGAAGTTACAAGATTTCAAACAGTGTAAAGTGTGTCGTTAAAGTTTCAAAGTCATCAAAGAGGGAGTATTTTGCTTCTATGGGGTATTAATGGTTAACACATTACATATTTCAATCACCATGTTACATTTTATTGTTTTGCAAATACAAAACTGGCCAAAATATTATAATATATAACATATTAACACATAAGTTTCATTTTCATTTTTGATGCTCTGAGGATGATCGCTCTCATTTCAGAACACTATAACAATCGGCTCGCATTACACTAATGAAACTAGTGCACATCACATCAGGTTTGTGAAGTTGTAGAATTGTATTGTTTTGTATCACACTTTTGAATAACCTAGAACCTATCTGGACGACTGATATAAGGCCATGTGGTAATATAATAGAAAGTACTATGATTTTAATGTTGAAAATTACATTCTATTGTCTAACTAAAGAGTATTTTTCATTATCATCGTGGTATCAGAATCAGTATTGAGTATGGCCTCTATTCCTTAGTACCGCAATCAAGTTTGAAATTTTACATTAGCTAACACTAACACTAGTTCAGACTAACGTTCTCTCAATGCCACAGTACGTATACTGCTAACTGCTTTAGCATAACTGTAAACACAGAGATAAGGTACATATGTGAGGGGCGACTAACACCACAGCAATGAATGAAGCCTTAGTCTTTCTCCATTTATCCATAGCACATTAGAATAATTACTTCAATGCAACAGAATGCAGGCTGCAGGAAAACAAGTCATATAGCTGTTTGTGCCTGCTATTGCCTGACACACACAAATCAAATGTATTGTTATGGCTAATGTTGTCATGATACTAAAATTTCAAACTCGATTAGGATATTAAGAAATCAATACTTAATACTGATTCAGATACCACAATGATAATATAAAAACACTTCTCTTTCTCTTCACAATTAACATTAAATTGTAGTACCTTCTTTTATATTACCATGCAGTCTTATATCTGTGTAATCCCTCAGTTGTCTATACTGCTCCATGGGCGTATACTAGTCTATGTGGTCTGATACAGCCGAAGATCATTTTAAAGTTATTCAGGAAAGGTTCACTTCTGTCCTGTGCATGTGATTTTCTTAGTATCAATGCTTGCTCAAATGAGTATCTATTTTTCGATACTTTTGACCACACTAGCTATAGATAAGCAAAAATATTTTAAAAGAAAAAATAATCTCAACAGGAATGCAAACATAACCTTCACTTTGCCCTAGACTCATAATATGGCCATTGGAATAACCTTGATGTAACAAAAAACTGCGTGTGTTTTGGAAATAATACAAGGTCTGTACTTGGAGATAAGCAGAATGACATCTACCCTATATGAAACATCGTACTGGCTTTGCACACCTTTAAGCAATGCTAGATTCAAGGTTACACTGGCATGATATTATTGAAAAATGCTATAAAAACATAAAGCACATCAAAACATTCAGAAGATATAATATTTTGTTTTAAATTGTTAATCGCTATGGTAATTGTCTTTAATTTTTTATCATTTAGTAGTGAAAATAGTTGGACTTCTATGCATTCAGTGATGGAAAAAGTAAAGTACAATATCTAACTGTCTAACCACCTGTCTCCATAAATGTTTTTGCTTGGCCTGGAATGTTCCACAGGATGGCATTAAACACATATCTATCTTTGATTTGATTTTCAATTGCTTCTTATATATATATCTTTATTTATCGTTATTTGAGTGGGTCATCTCGCCACAGATCTAACTTGTAACCTGGTCTGGTGATGTCCTCTGCTTGTTTCCATGGTGGTAAGTAGGTTTAATGCCAAACTGTGCACTAGAAAAATTGCAGTTTATAAGGTTCAAATACCAAAGCCAATGTTATTCAATAAAATTTTATCTGTAGCAGACTTAAAAACAACTTCTGCTGCCCAAAGTAATTCACAGAAAAGGTAAAAAATATACAGATAATACAAAACATAGGGAAACAACAATAAAACACCAATATATCCTGCCTAGCTAGTATTAAATGTCAGGGAGAATCGGTGGTCTTCTAGTTTTAAACTGCGAGAAAGATGGTGAGGATCTGAGAGACAGAGGGCCCTGTTTCATAATCTGGGCGTTGTCACAGAAAAGGCTCTGTCACCTCTGGTCTTGAGCCTGCCAGGAGCTGGTCATCTGACCTCAGGGCTCTGGGTGGAGTATAGGGCTGCAGTAGCTCCCTCAAATAAAGATGACCTATAGAGTGCACACATTTAAACACAATCACGCTCTCGTCTCTTAGTTTTTTTCAGCAGATGAGCTGCATCGTTCTGGACATTCTGTAAGAGCGGCAGAGAGCCTTGGTCCAGCCCCACAGACAAAGAATTACAATAATCCAGACGTGACGTTACAAATGCATGGATTGCTTTTTCAAAATCTGCCTCTGGAAGGTAGAGCTTTACTTTAGCAAGAAGCCTCAACTGAAAGAAGCTGGACTTTATGACAGAGCTAATGTTATCTTATTCCATGTTGTTCAACCAAAGTTTATCAATCATTTTAACAAAGCAAAAACTGTCATGCTGTTGATTTTGGTGTCCCATTTTTTACCCATGGAGGCGCCAATGTTAAACAAAATAAGCATGAAATATGTACACGGAAAGCTTTAATACCTAAAAGACGCTAAGAAAACTTTGCTTGTCTGAACTCTTCTATCCAAACAAGTGAAACTCCAGTGAAAATAGTTTGGGCATTGTGCAATAAGACACTATAGAAATGCAAAAATGGCGGAAAGCTTTACACAGCTGTCCGAACCTCAGAGACAGTGGGAGACCTGCCCCAACAAGCCACCCACCTCCATCCCCCATTACCACGGGAACGCCACTGTACACCCACTAGTGGCCATTTTGAATCAAACAGAGGGAATGATATATGGGTTAAGCTAATAAACTGCTGCTTTAAAGTAGGGCATTTGTTAAGTTCTATAGGTGTTTTACATGTTTTAGAAGGGGCCCATCTCGAGTCAGTTCGCCAACATTTTTTTCTTTATCTCAGTTTCGCACTGTTGCTATGTTGTTAAAAGTGCACTATGTAACTTTTCTGTCTGTGGAGATGTTATTGGTTTGCTTGAAAGTTCCACAGTATGGCTTTACACTTATCTACGTTGCAATTTTTCAACGACAGATGGGTTTTTTTTGCTAAGAAATATCTTGAAAACATAATTTAGTAGTAGTTTGGGTTTAAATTTAATGCTATGCTCTGGAACACTGCATACAAAGCAATGACATCTCCATGGAGACAAGAAAAGTTACACAGTGCTACTATAGTTTAATGTTGAAAATCACATTCTGTTGTCTACATAAAGACTTTTTTGGTTTCATCATGGTATTGGAATCAGTATTGAGTATTGAGTTTATTCCTTCGTACCTCTTCTCCCATCACACAGCAAGCTTTAAAGTAACGTATACACACTGATTTATGTCTAAGTACTGACTAAATATTTTTCAACCAGGAGTTCATTTGCCCCATAGAGACACCATTTTAAACTGATAATAGACTTAAAAGAGGTGTTGTCTACCATTGGGACCCACATATTGGAATAACAAGTGGAATTTACGCTGGGGTTAAGTGCTTCAGAGACATAGGAGGCTGGGGTCAAAGGTCACAGAGGAGTTATGACGATGTTTTCTCATGCAGTTGGGGGCAGTCGACATATGGATCAAACGTGATAATGGTTCAAACGCGATGGGCCTCAAACTTCACAGGTGTGGCTTATTTTGAAAGAAAATACTGTCAAGAGCTTAGAGAACTTACAAAAATGACAGTTATGTTGCCCTCTTAACCGAAGGTGGTAGGTTGTGATGGTTTTGAAAAGAGATGATCAAAACCTAAACATGTAAATGTTGATTTAAGATCATAAATATTGGCTTTGTCAATCATTTCTGCGCCTTTGAAGATTTGTTATTTATAGCATGCAGTTGTCACAATATAAACATTTCAAACTCGATTTCGATACTAAGGAATAGTCTCGATACTCAATACAGATTCCGATACCACAACTATAATTAAAATGACAATATAATGTAATTTTCAACATTAAACTGTAGCACTTTATTTTGTGGTCTTGTGGTCTTCTACTTACTTCTTCTGATACAGCTCAAGACCATTCTAAAGCTATCTAGGAAAAGTTCTGTTTTGTGAATGTAACTTTTTGGTATTGACACTTGCTCAAATGAGTATCTAGTTTTGATACTAGTTTTAGTATCAATTAGTATCTGATTTTCAATGTTTTTGACAACTCTATCTGGATTTGTGACTTAAAATCTCATATTAAATTGCTCACATTGTAATTCAATGTAATTTACCAGCATATGCCAACCTACTTTTCTGACTTATCTTTCCATATATGAAAGCTAGAACGATATTTTTCTGGTGCCAGTATTTATCGTGTGTACCTTTTCTTTGCACTACTAGGAAATGTGTGGTTATTTTTTGGCTTTATGATGAGATTTAAGCCGTAAAAATTTGAATAAAAAACTTATAACCTGTTTATTTTTATTTCGTTTTTTAACAATATTATACATAGCAGATAGTTTTTGTGTTTTAAATCTGCTCTTGAGTTGTGTCAATGGCCCAAATTAGTTGCAATATTATAATTTATCATCTACATTTACTTCAGCAATATATAGAACTTCAAAATGTGTTACTGTGACAGCCCTACCTCTTGGTCTATAGCAGCCTTATTAGACACTGTTATCTCCGCACTCCATGTATCTAATGGATTTCTATGGAGAACCGCTCCCACCTGCTCCGCTTAATTACCCATGAAGCCTTGCATGTCGGTTCGCCCACATGCCCCATGACTTCAAAACAAGCCAAACATCCCAAAGTCCTTCCCCCGACTGTTCACTGTTATAGCTATGTCCACCACTAGCTAGCACACACGCTACACCATGCAGGGTCCTGTCTCCTTCTTCTCCGCTCCTGCCTGACCTTTGACCCCATCTGTGAAGTGATGAGGCAGGAGTGAGGGACAGGAATGCTGGCGGCAACTTTGAAGACTCAAGAGACAAGTAATGACTGGACACAACCAGACTCTACCAAAATGTCATAGATTACAGGTTTAATCAGAACTGAATCCTTTTTTTTTATTTAACTGGTGGCAAATTACGAATCATATTTAAGGCATTTTACGCATAAGATAAACAGAGTCTTACGTCACTCTTTAAAAAGTTAGCGCCCACCAGCTTAGATTCCGCATTAAAACAAATTATAAGGTATAGTGTCAAAACCAGACTTGGAGAAACTTATCCCTGTGTTTGTCTCCAGTAGGTTAGACTACTATAATGGCCTGCTCGCTGGCCTCTCCAAAAGTGCATTAAGACAGCTGCAGTACATCCAGAACGCTGCTGCTCAGGCCCTCACTAGAACCAGGAAGTACAAGCACACAAGTCCTGTGCTCAGATCTCTGCACTGGCTCCTGTGGATTTGTTGTATTGTGATTTTAATGTCTTTCTATTTCTGTAAAACACTTTGAATTACTTTGTGTACAAATTGTGCTATACCTTGGATTTTAGCAACCACTGTCCAATTGGATGTATTCAAAAGACAAAATTTGAAAAGACACATCCATGTGTAAAGGTAAAAAAAATCATATAAACGTTTTAGTGGGCAGGCCTTCATCTCTGACCTGTATTACAGTGATATCAGGCTACATCACTGTTCCCTAACCCTGATATGGCCTTAACTGTTTTTACTAATATATTTAATGAAATTGCAGACTGACATGGACAATAATCCTTGAATTAGAGAAAAACTAGTGCCTGGAAAACTGCACATAGACCCATCATAATATGCAGTACGGCATATTGCTACGGAGATTTACTGTGATAAATGATAATATTGAAACTACTTAATTCCACTGGTACAATAAAATAATGCAAGATAATCCCAGTTAAGTTTTAAATAGACAGTCTCATTAAGTGATATGTGCTGCAACAAATAAATAGTAGAATGAAGCAATAACTGGCCACAGAAGTTACTTTTTCAACCCTCTACAGCTCAAATCGTACAGTATAAGAACAAAAATACCATTAATCTCCCCACTTTTGCAAAGAAATTATGCACAGGATCAATTTTGAGACCCAAAATATGTTGTATGTGAATCGATAATTATCATGACAGGCCTAACTGCACACACAACTAAGTCAGATTTGAATCGGGCATATTTTCATGACTAAAGAAATACATCTTTATCAATGCAAAACATACATTCTTACAAACTTTAATATTAAATAAATGCATGATAGATCAATGTAATACTATAATGTAGAACTGTTCCATGATGGTGAAACCTTGCTGTCAGAAAATGTTAGTGTACCTTTAAACTTTTTTTTTAAATGTGATTGAATATTGTACAGGGCTTAATCAGTTTATGAAAATTAATATGAAAACCAATATGAACATAAATTATTGTATATTATAGATACAATTCTGATTACATTTTAGCTAATCTTGACCTCTCCATCCACCTCTGTCTATGTGAATATGACTGCACCACTCAGAATAGAGAAGAAGAGACCATATTTTAACATTTAACATTTGAACTCTGGTTGTTGAGAGGAGACAAAAGAGGGCCTCCAGAACATAACTCTTCCACTGTTCACTATCTGCTCTGCTTTCTTTCTCCTTGAACTGCACTCCCCATGAAGACTTTTACTGCCTCTGTGCCCCAAAAAGTCAACCAAAACACATACTGAGGGTGGTTTGATCCTCGTTTGGACCGGGTTCAGTTCTGGTTTCATAGTGGTCCATGGGTGTATACTAGTCTATGTGGGCTTATACTTATTCTGATACAGCTCAAGATCATTCTAAAGTTATTCAGGAAAGGTTCATTTGTGTCCTGTGATGCTTGTGGCATTGATCCCTGCTCAAATGACTATGTAGTTTCGATACTAGTTTTAGTATCAGTTAGTATCTGATTTTTGATACTTTCGATAGCCTTCAAACCATAACCTCCATTTTAAATCCTATGTTGTCCAAATATATCTGTAGCTTCATTATTGGCCTGTGCAAAAAAAAGTTTATGAGTTTACCTTTCACCTGTGTTATTCTTCTTCACACTGTCCCACCATTACAGTCCAAACCTGAAACTGTGCCTTTCAGCCACAAAACATCTACCTAATTTTTATGTAAATTTGGGGCTTTACAGTCCATTTTAAGGCAGTAATTCTCCAGTGACCTCAGAGTGCAGTAGTTTGTCAGCCTTAAGCGCTCTCTTAAATTAGGGCTATACTCATTATCGTCTACTTCTGTTGATGCTATCTCTGGGTCAGTTAGGTACCGTATATAATGGAGTACATTCTTTACTCCTTTCAATAAATTCATATATTCTGAGGTTACAGTTATTATAAGCACAAGATGGATTCACTTCATAGTAGCGGTCAGATACTAATTTATACAAAAACTAGCATCAAAACTAGATACTGATTTGAGCAAGTATCAATACTAAAAAAAAATCACATTTACAGGACAGAAATGGACCTTTCATGAATAGCTTTAGAATGATCTTGAGCTGTATCAGAACGCCCATGGACCACTATGGAAAATCCCTGGATGATTGACGGATTACATATATAAGAATGTTTATACAACCAACAATGGTAAAATTGTCTGACTTTAAAGTTACACTATGTAGCTTTTCTGGTGGGGAATCTGCAACTTTGCTTAACATAAAGAATATTCCAGGCAAAGCTAGCAGGTGGTGGACCTTCTGCCAGAAAAGCTACATAGTGAACATTTAAAATTCAATAAAATGGCTTTTGAATGTAATGCAATAACAATGGTATGGCTCACAAAGTAGTAGCAGTAGCAGCAGTGGTAATAGTAGTAGTAGTCTTCTTAAAATTCATTCTTATTTGTCAGTTTTTATACAGAACTAAAAAAAAAAATGTAAGGCTTCCATATTTGTTGTCATAATATCTGAAACTGCATTGGACATATACATTTACACAATATTTTTAATCCTATAATTACCATGTTACATTTGGATCAGACCAGATTCATTACACCATTACATTCATTCTATCTTTACCCCTGAGTTATGTGCCCTTTAAGTCCATTTGCAGCCCATTTTAGCTTGCCTTAGTTTAACCTTTGGCGCGCAGGTCGAAAGGCTCTGGTTAACTCTGCCCAGACCAGACAGACGGTGCAAATAACAGTGTGAGTAAATGAGGGGGCTTCACAAAGAATGCAACGTAATGAGGGACTATTGTTAACCAAATACTAGACCTCAGACTACCTGGACTGTCACTTTCTACAGGTATTTTCGGTTAAAAATGTATATCTATCTTGAATCTACTTGTATGTTAAATTAGTAAAATGTTTTGACTCGCATTTAAAGGTCCAGTACCTGATTTTTTCAGTATCAGTACCTGAGCTAAATTTGTCCTGACCTATAAGCAGCTCTGGAGGTCAAAATAAGCCCACTGGGTACTGTCTACATTTAATTATAAAGAGTTTTATTGCTTGATAATTAGAAAGTGCTTACTTGGCATTACCGTGATGGCAAAACTACTACTACTTTTGTCACTTTTAATGTACTACAATTACTGCTGCTGCTGCTGCTACTACTACTACTATCACTGCTACAACGGCAAAGTAAACTGTAAATGCATTTTGAAAAGTAAATGTATAGGCACTTTCAGGTAGTTCCCAGTAGTATGTAGTACTAGTGTAGTTATCATGTACTGTAACCTTCAACACAAAAGGTCAATCCCTGATCCGAGCTTATTAAAAAATAAAATGAAGTAAACCTGGTAATTCCATATCTATGACTCATCTCTGCTCTTATCATTGACAGGGTTACAAAAAAAACAAAAAAACACTGTAAAACTCAACACTTGGACACACCCATGACCTGTACTGGGGTCACTGTGGTCTGTTTGTCTAACCCTACATCTACCTACAAGCGTGCTCCTGTCTCAACCTCAAATTCCTAAAGTTCTACGTCATGTTATGTCATTAAGGTGCTGTCTAGTTTTATGAAAAGCAGAGCAGAACTACTTGCTGCTGTTGCTACTTGCTGGGGTTCCGTGACCTTTGACCCCCATCTTGGCCTATTTGTTGACCTTATTTGACATGACCCTGGATTTGGTTCCCACACTTTTATGGGATATGGCTTCTGAGGATTATACCTGAGGGGGAACAAGTCACCATCTGTCCATAGATAACACCACGGGATCACCCGGAATATTTCCTCATTTTGATTAATCATGATTTACGACTAGTTTTGACTTTGTCTTATTAAAAACTAATAAAAATTAATTGAAGTCACACTTTTAATCGGTGTATTTGTCTGAGTCTTATTTCCTCCTCCAAAGTCTGAACTCTGCTCCAAACCTCATGTTTTTACTAAGAGAGGAGTGGCGGGGAAACTCATGATTAAAAGAGACCCAAAGACAATAAAGACACACAAAGGGTAAGTATTTTTCTCCTCCTTGTAATATTAACAAACATTCTGCCTAAAGAGGATAGAAGTAGTATTTTTTCTCTAAATGTTTTATTACACTGTAGGGTTAGGCTATTAATATATACTTTTAATTAGAATTACAATTATTTCTCTAATCTAATTTATTACAAAAATGCTGTACTATTTATTTAAGCAATTCCATCGCTTGTAAATGAATAAATGAAAGATGGATTTGTTTAATGCCGGCGGAGTCCTCACAACAAAAGTTCATCTTATATATGTCATTTTTACATATTGTGCTTGTGTCTTCTATATGCTTAAAATCTATGACACCCGTGGATCATTATGTTATAATTTGCACATCGTAAATCGCAATATTGATCTAAAACAACTTAATAAAAGAAACAAGTTTGCTGACTTCTGCGTTAGAAAACTGTGGTGCTCAACGGCTAACAAAGAGTTGTTGCAGTTGCTGGCCCTTCCTATGGATAGCTGCACATTACACTAGCAAGCTTTTTTTTTTTCATTTGTGCCAAGATGACTATTTGATGCTGCCAAATCCTGTGTGTGTCACTGATTAAGAAAATAAAACTGGAGACAGTACAGAGCAGTGGGCGTGTACCAATGGCAGTGAAAACGGGGGTATATCGGAGCAATGACGTCTTGAATACAGTTTAGTATAAAAATTACTCAAACATGCGTGAATTACTCTAAATACAACTTTGAGAAAGTAAATGAGAAGGAAACACAACTATAACAAGGTTAAAAGCTCTAAAAAGTCAATTTTGCATAATAGGTCATGTAATTATTTAACCTTTAATTTGAGACCATAGAACGGTAACCTTTTTTTTTCTAGATGCTAAAGAGCAAAGGTGTAGTGTGGAGGTGCAGACAGGTGTGCGACCCGGAGTCTCTCCAGGGCACAGAGGAGGGGAGAGGGGAGGGTGTAACTATGGCAATGACATGGAATGTGAGTGTCGCCCGCGGCAACGGTTCATCAGCTCTGAGCCCCGAGCGGCTGAAGGGTCCCGGTCCAGACCTGCCCCTCCATCGGCCCGTCACGGATTCCTAAATGTCACCACAACTTGTATGCAAAAAAGAGCATTCCCCAAGTAAAAAGTGCAGCTTATTCCTCCGGGTAGTAGGGATGTCAAAAGTATCAAAAATCTGATACTAATAGATACTAAAACTACTATTGAACCTAGATACTCATTTGAGCAAGTATCAATACTAAAAAAGTCACATTCACAAGACAGAAGTAAACTTTTCCTGAAAAGTTTTAGAATGATCTTGAGCTGTATCAGAACAAGATTAAACACCCATGGACCACTATGGAACCTACCTAGACGACTGAGGGATTACACATGGTAATATAAAAGAAAAGCACTACAGTTTAATTTAATGTTGTTGAACATTCTGTTGTCTAAAGAAAGAATGTTTTTATTATTGACAGTCCTAGTTTTCCTTGGAGATAGTTCAGAGGGGGTCAAACATGAACCCTACCACCTCTTATCTCGTAGTGTTAACTTAACCATAAATCTCCAAATTCTCTCCACATTTATCATGTTTGAGAGGGCACATTAACACCAATCCATCTCCATGTTTTTGATTTAAAAGATTGTGTTGAGATTGCGTTTATCTGAATTGCGTAGGGAGTTGTTTACGAGGTTCTAGCAATGTTTTGGGATTCTTGAAGAGGGAGATTTGGAAAGATTAGCTCACAGTCCTCTGGCTATTTTTGACATACAGTACAGAGAAAGGCCACACTGGCAGAAAAGCAAAGCAAATTTTTTGCCTAAATCTGAGTGAGAACATGTCATGTTGTGAATACTTAGCTGGAGGATAGGTCTACTCTACATTTGTGGTTACTATGGCAACACTGAGTACCTAAAGGTTCTCTGACAAATTGAATAGATAATATAAAATTAAGTAAGATCACTTTAAAATTAGAACATTTTTAACTAATATTGGTTATCAATTATAAGTATTGTTGTTTTGATATACACACAGATATCATTTTATGCCCTTGTTTGAAAGATCAAAGTAGTAGTAGTAGTACAATAGTAGCAGCAGTAGGAGTAGCAGTAGTACAAACAGTAACAGTAGTAGTAGCAGCAGTAATAGTATTAGCAGTAGTAGTAGCACCAATAGTATTAGCAAAAATTAGTAGTTGTAGTAGTAAATCAAATCTTTATGCAGCTTTATTTATTTATTTAGTTTTCTCTAATAGTTTTCAATGTGGTAGTATCTGATATTCTAACTGTGTATAACTATTTCAAACATTTATAAAGTTAATATACTTCTACAATAAAATCCAATTGCAATGTTACTATAGCTATTACAACTAACCTGGTAGAAGTTGTAGTAGTAGTAGTAGTAGTAGTAGTAGTAGTTACTATAAATATTACATCTAGCCTTGGTTGTCATCATTTGTCATTCACTTCTTTGACTGAACTGTAACAGGCTGGCTCTCCATCTTGTCCTGTGCTCTTATCCCAATCTCGAGCTTCATTATTGGGCTTTGTAAAGGACCTCTTCGGTCCCTGGCTCTGCTCCCTGGTGCCTAACACTGCCCCAAAAAGCCCCTAATGAGCCCTGGACAAACCAGGCTATTGTCCCCAAGCAGGCGGCATTTCATTGCACTTTCTCCAACCAACTTCATTGTCTTAATCTGCTGAGAAAACAGTTTATTTAGTGTACGTTACAATACTAAAATTTCAAACTCAAATTCAATATCATGGAAGAGACTTAATATTCAACACTGATGCCACAATAAAAAAATTTAAAAAAAACCTCTCTTTTCTTAGACAATAGACTTGGATTTTCAACATTAAATCCTAGTACTTTCTTTTATATTACCATGTGGCCCTATATCTGTGTAATCCCTCAGTCGTCCAGGTAGGTTCCATAGTGCTACATGAGCGTATACTAGTCTATGTGTCTTATACTTGTTCATAAGATCAATCTAAATGAAATTAATTTCTGTCCTGTGAGTGTGACTTTTTAGCATCACTACGTGCCCAAAGTATCTAGTATCAATTTGATTTTCGATACTTTTCACAACCCTAATACAAGTAAAAGTACACACAGGCCTGGTGCTGTGTTTGTCAACATAAGCAGCAGTTGTCCTGAATATTTACTTGGCAGATCAAGGAGGGTTCTATAAATAGCAAAAGGCTTAGTCACCAACAGTAAGAAGACACAAGTTAGAGCCAAGTGCAAAATGATACTAGAAGTCTTCTGATTTAGTGTGTCCATGCAATGTGACTTTTGAATCATTTGGGAGTTTCTAAATAAATAAATATTATATATAAAATAATAAAAATATATATATATATAAAAATATATATAAAAAATAAAATATTATATATAAAAACATTTTTCTACAGCATAACAGATCATCTGAATTTGAAATATATATATATATATATATATATATATATATATATATATATATATATATATATATATATATATATATATATATATATATATATATATATATATAGTGGTAGTCCATGAATCCTTGGAAGTTGCTAGAATTGTTAAATAGTAGTAGCAGTAAGATAAGATCCCCTAACCTCCATGCATAGCCTGGGCTCTGGAACCTAACTTTTTGAGAGGGGCTGGACTATCGTGTCCCTGCGCCTTCAGGTAGGGGACAGGTGTCTCACTGTTGTGTCGACCTACAGGCCAAACAGCAGTGCAGAGTACCCAGCCTTCTTGGAGCCCCCTAGGAGTGGTACTAGAGAGTGACCAGGTGACTCCCATCGTTCTACTGGGGGACTTCAACGCCCACATGGGCAACAACAGTGACACCTGGAGAGGGGTGATCAGGAAGAACGGCCTCCCTGATCTGAACCTGAGCAGTTTTCTGTTATTGGACTTCTGTGATAGTCACAGTTTGTCCACAACAAACATCATGTTTGAGCTCAAGGGTGTCGATCACTAAACGTGACACCAGGACACCCAAGGTCGGAGGTCGACCCCAGCAACCCCATAACCTGGTGGTGGACACCGGAAGTAAGGGACGCCGTCAGGTTAAAGAAGGAGTCCTATCAAGCCTTGTTCGCTTGCGGGACTCCTGAGGCAGCTGATGAGGGCCGGGGCTGGTCCTGTTGTACAGGCAAAAACTCTGGGTTGAAAGGAGTTTGAGGAGGCCATGGAGGAGGACTATCGCTTGGCCTCAAAGAGATTCTGGCCTAAATCCCACCGTCATGTCTTCCGAGGAGGAAGCAGAAACTGAGGTCTTGGAGGCGGACTCAACCATCACTGAGGTGGTTGGCAAGCTCCTCGGTGGCAGGGCTCCAGGGGTGGATGAGATCCATCCCAAATATCTTAAGGCTCTGGATGTTGTGGGGCTGTCTTTGCTGACATGTCTTTGGAACATTGTGCGGTGGTCGGGGACAGTGCCACTGGACTGGCAGACCGGGGTGGTGGTCCCTCTGTATAAGAGAGGGGACCGGAGGGTGTGTTGCAACTGCAGGGGAATCACACTCCTCAGCCTTTCCGGTAAGGTCTATTCCAGGGTACTAGAGAGGAGAATCCGACTGATAGTTGAACCTCGGATTCAGGAGGAGCAGTGTGGTTTTCGTCCCAGTCGTGGAACACTGGACCAGCTCTATACTCTCCACCGGGTCCTCGAGGGTTCATGGGAGTTTGCCCAACCAGTCTATATGTGGTTTGTGGATCTGGAGAAGGCAATCGACCGTGTCCTTTGTGGTGCCCTTTGGGAGGGTGCTCCGAGAGTATGAGGTCTGGGGCTAGCAGGAGCTGTGTTCGCATTGCTAGCAGTAGGTCAGACCTGTTCCTGGTGTATGTTGGACTCCACCAGGGCTGCCCTTTGTCACTGGTTCTGTTCATTGAATTTATGGACAGAATTTCTAGGCAATATGAAGAACCTGAGCCAAAAGGCAAAGCTCTAGATTTACTGGTCAATCTAAATTCCTACCCTCAACTAAGGTCATAAGCTTTGGGTAATGACCGAAAGGACAAGATCACAGATATAAGCGGCAGAAATGAGATTCCTCCGCAGGGTGGCTGGGCACTCCCTTAGAGAAAGGGTGAGGAGCTCGGTCACATGGGAGGAGCACGGAGTAGAGCCGGTGCTGCTTCATGTGGAGAGGAGCCAGCTGAAGTGGCTCGGGTATCTGTTTAGGATGCCTCCTGGACGCCTCCTTAGGGAAGTGTTCTAAGCATGTCCCACCGGAAGGAGGCCTCAGGAAATGCTCAGGACACACTGGAGGGACTATGTCTATCAGCTGGCCTGGGAACGCCTTGTGGTCCCACCAGAGGTGCTGGAGGAGTTGTCTAGGGTGAGGAAACGGACTCTGGGAGTCCCTGCTTAGACTGCTGCCCCTGCAACCTGGCTTCGGATAAGTGGAAGAAACTGGATGGATGGATCTTCTGCATTCTCCACTTTATTGCCTTTATCCTCAGGCCCTGTCCCTTCACTGAAAGACCCCATCACAAATCTCTTTAGCCTTATTAGTGGCTTGACGTTGGCCTGAGATTCATAGCTGGAGGAGTCAACGTTTGAACAATAATGCTTTAAACAGTCCGTGACACCAGGGCAAACAGCTCTGTATCCTAAAGTCATAAAACATGGCTGACACTGATAGGAGTGTGTGTTGTTTCTGTTCCGGGGCTGAACACATAATCAGATACGAGGTGTTTTGAGTGACATCACGAGATTCTGTAGGTAACTTGAGATGGTATGATTTAGCTGTAGCAAACAACGTTAATGGTCTATAATGGTAAAAAGTAGGGCTATAGGCCAAAATTTGCCTCAGTCAACGAATCATTTTATGTAGATTAGTGAGTTAGCTTAAGATATGGTATTTTTTGGGTACTCTAAGCCAAATTAAACTCTTGCTTCACAAGTTGAATCTTTTTCTCATATAAATAGTTGTTTTGCATGAACTCACATGCATGTGTAGACTTGCGAGTTCAGTTTGGGTCAAATACAGTAAGTATAACAGTTTTGAGGGCTTTTGCCACACTCCCTTTTTAGTTGACGATTGGTCTGACATGTCTTTAGTTTAACAAGAATTTTTTTGTCAAGTGCAGCCCTATTAAAAAGTTAAGTCAGTTTTTATAGTAGTTTAAAATAAGGTAGGGCTGAAAAAACTGGGCAAACAAAAAGAAGTACATCATTTAGTCTTTGCTCTACTGGTTTACAATGTACCACAATCACAACTGAACCTGATTTAGACGTAGAATCTGGTGATCATCTTAAAACTCAAACACCAAATGAAAAGATAAACGTGTCCATCATGTCCAGAGTTTCTGTAAGTAAGAATTAATCAACATTACAATTGTTAGCAGTAAAACTATATTCGATTTTTGATCATTTCTACTATTCAAAGTGGTCTCTCTGGTTATATATAACCATGATATAAAAATGTTGCAGAGAAATTGCAGCTAGATATTTGTTTCAGCTCTACTCAGAGAAGATAGAATGAGCATGGCAACTTTTTGGTTCATGGTACAAGCAGGTATTTGAACTATTGTGTACACAGCATAAGCGTATTAGGAGCATTTTTCAAAACAAGTGCTGGTGCCTGGTCTCGAAATCCCATACTGACATGTGAGCACTGTCCCTATCAAATGACATATTTTTAAATAATATTATACGAAATGGGCTCTTCTGAGATTTTAACCATGTTTCAATGATTTCCCATTTATCCAAGCAAACTTGTTTTTAGAGTGTTTCATGCATGTTTAAGTAATAGAATTCTACCACAATGAAGACAAATATAATATGAAACCCAGCCGTACCATATGAAAAAGCCATATGAATGATACAAGAATACAGTATTCCTCTGTGGAAGCTGGAATCACATTGCCAATCTTCGTCTCAGTGGAAAAACACTCCACCAATTGTGCTACTGTGGGCCCTATTTTAAAGAAATTGTACCTGATTTTTAACCTTATACTAATTTGAATTTTTAGCCCCACTTAGTCCTTTCTGCTACTGTTATACTGCACTATGACACAGAAACAACGGTCTGGGGTAGCGTCACGCAAGTTTCCCATGATGCTTAGTAACAATGTGCCTGATTGGAAGAATAAAAGCGATCCTGTCAGTAGCTTCTGTGTTAGTTATTACTTGAGAATGCTATGTAAAATGAACAGAATATGTTATGCTGTCTGATTTTTTTTCTTTTTTTACAATGCATGATGTAAAGAGCATTTATCTTGACAAGAATAAATTAAAATCAGGTACCGGCCCTTTAAACTTGCCTCTCTCGGCTTTGTGCCTGTAAGGTGAACATTCCTATAACTGTGTGTCTGATGCTGCCTCCAGGTCCATCCAAAGTGTTGAAATATATAGCTTTACGACCTGGTTGACCTGGTTCTACAAATATGTCCCACCTAGGGCACTATTCCATTACCTGACAGAATATTGAAATGGAAATAGTGACACTACTGGAATTCAATGTATTTTGGTATTGAAAACTGGGACTGGAAATACAAAAATTTCAAACACGATTTCGATACTTATTAATACACTCAATACTCTAAACTGATTATGATACCATGATGATAATAAAAACACTCTTGACAAAAGAATGTGATTTTCAACAGTAAACAATAGTACTTTCTTTTATATTACCATCTGGTTATATCTGTGTAGTCCCTCAGTCGTCCAGGTAGGTTCCATTGTCTATGTGGTCTTATATTTACTCTGTTTCTGACCTGTGAATGCAGCTTTTCTACTATTGATACTTACTCAAATGAGTATCTTGTTTCGCTAGTAGTTTAAGTATGAATTAGTATCCAATTTTCGACAACCCTAGTATATTATAAAGATGGGACACATACTTTGTCTCCATGGAGATCAGTTTAATAATGCATTACTGTTCTGGCAATTCTGGCAAAGCAATTAGAAAACAAGCAAGTAGACCCTCCACCCAATGCATCTTTAACTACAGGAAGAACAGGGGGTTCTGGGTAATGGAGTTCCCTGGAGAACGGCACGTGCATTACCTGGCACCTCTCCAGTTTTTGCGAGGATGGGGAGACACAGCAGAGATGTCGTAATTACAGGGATAAGTGAGACTTCTGATGCAGCAATGATAGTCTTTCTATGGAAGCCAGGTCTACCTCCCAATAAGTGTGTAACCGCCGCGACCAGGCAGGAAGTCACCAAGGAAGAAAAGGTGTTGTCATTTGTGTTACTATGGTGAACAATCTTGAGTTTATGTAGAAATATTAGCTTAAAATTCTTGTGATGCTAAAATAATAAAAAATAAAATTGAAGAGATATACAAAATATTTAAAATTGTAGTAATAGTTTTATATATTTAGTATACTAACCTAATCATAATGATTAACTATAGTGCTATAAAGAAGGGGTATTATGCAAAATCAGCTTTTTGGAGCTCCCTGATCAAAAACATGCCTGGAAACGTTTTACATGTCCACCATCCATACTTGAGTACTTTAGCGATCTCTCCAAGGCCCTATTTGAACCCTTCTAATGGTAAGCAGTTTGATTCTGTCCAATGCTCAGCCGACAAGCCTACGTCACCCATGCTCCCGTTTGACAATTCTCCATAGCTATACAAAAACATGATAAACAATACACTACAACTTCACAATCCTGATGCAATGTGCAGTAGTTTAATTAGCGGTATGCACGCTGAATTAGTTAGTGCTCTGTAGAGGGAGTGACTTTATCATTAATACTAAAACTAGTGTACTCAATTGAACTGAAAAATAGGACAAAAATAGGACAAAGATTGACAGTAGTTATAAATAATAAGTAAATATATCCAACCGACTAACTAAAAGCTCACGTGACAGCATCATTACAACTATTTTGTTTATAAGTACATGCTATTGTCTAAAAAATCTAAATTGTGTATCGAACTCTTTCCTTAGTATCAAAATTGAGTCTGAAATTTTTGCATTGTGAAAAAACAGTATTGCCCAAGGACACAACAACATATATATATTTTTATAGTTATTCTGCCAAAATGGTATAATGATTTTTTTCCACCAAACATAAAGTAAAAACAGCCTTCAGTTAGAGATAGAAGTTAAATCAAATCGAAATGTGATTCTGTTATTAGTTTGTCAGTAGGCCTGTCACGATAATGAATTCTGAAGTGCGATATACTGATATTGAAAATGAATTTATACCATTTTTATAATTGCTTTCTAAGTGAGCAATATGAAACATAATGTGGCCAGTAATATATAAACAGTACAATGAAACACAACACCAGTTAGTTCTAGTGTCTATAATGTGTCACCTTTTTAATTAGTTGGACCGCCTGCAAGTCAAAGGTCATCATATGGGCCTCACACTACATCAAATTAAGAAAGAGTTATCCCCACTAGGAAAAGGTACACACAATAAATATTAAGCCTGTAATTATCGTGACAGGCCTATTTGCCAGTCTTCTTGCCAATTCTTACGGACGTGTTTAAAAAGTGAACTTTGAACAGAATCCTATCGTTAAAACATAAATCACAAAATCTAATCACAGTCACAAAGCTTCTCAGAAAAATCACAGATTTTTTTTCCCCGAAATGTTCAGGCCTCGTATTAAAGTTCAAAGCTTTTTAAAAATCTATTTCCCAAACTTCATCCATCACTTTGGCTTTGATGCTCTTGAATGGGACACTCCATTGACTCCCATTCAAAGAGTCCTGTTGTCATTTGAAAAGTAAATAGAGACCGGAGCTTCCCTTCTTTGGCCTGAACTTGCACTGCGCTGCTAAAGATAAAGTTAAACAAGATTTTAAAGCTGGGTATACATCTGTTCAGGTTTTGTTTAGCTTTGCTGTCAGCCAGACCTGCCACTCGACCTTAAAATGGACAAACATCAACCTGCTTCCACTTCCACAAGCTCTCCATGTGGAACAGAGGTCTGGATCAGGTGGAAGACAAGTCAAAAGTGAATATGCAAATTTAACGCGATTGGTGTAAAATTTGACATCCAGACACTAACTGAGATCAAAACTAAAAAAACATAACTTGCACAAATTTCATTTCCTGAAACCTTTTTAATTTTTTTTTTTATTAAGAATTGTAATAATAATACACTAGTCTTACATAGCACTTTTCCAGATGCTTTAAGCACACAATTACAATTATGTGCATTATTCATTTACTCTGTGGTGGTAGCTACCAGTGTAACCATGCCACTTTCATACTGGAGAAGTTGAGTGAAGTGTCTTGCCTAAGGACACAACAGACGTTGCACCAGAGTCATGCCCATAGCTGGTATTCCCAGCGGCCTCCCATCCAAGTACTAACCAGCCTTTGCTTTTGAGATGACAAGTTGGTATGTTGTTGAAAATTATAATTGTATAAAGATAGTAAACTCTAAGTGTCACTGTGGTATTCAAATCCATCCATCCATCCATTTCCTCCGCTTATCCGGGGCTGGGTCGCGGGGGCAGCAGTCTAAGCAGGGACTCCCAGACTTCCCTCACCCTGGACACATCCTCCAGCTCCTCCGGTGGGACCCCAAGGCGTTCCCAGGCCAGCCGAGAGACATAGTCCCTCCAGCTTGTCCTAGGTCTTCCCCGGGGCCTCCGGTGGGACATGCCCAGAACACCTCCCTAGGGAGGCGTCCAGGAGGCATCCTGAGCAGATGCCCGAGCCACCTCAGCTGGCTCCTCTCGACGTGGAGGAGCATTGGCTCTACTCTAAGCTCCTCCAGTGTGACTGAGCTCCTCACCCTATCTGTAAGGGTGTGCCCAGCCACCCTGGGGAGGAAACCCATTTCGGCCGCTTGTATCCGCGATCTTGTCCTTTCGGTCATTACTCAAAGCTCATGACCATAGGTGAGGGTAGGAGCATAGATTGACCGGTAAATCGAGAGCTTCGCCTTCCGGCTCAGCCCCTTCTTCACCAAAACGGACCGATACAGCGACCGCATCACTGCAGACACTGCACCGATCCGCCTGTCAATCTGACGCTCCATCCTTCCCTCACTCGTGAACAAGACCCCAAGATACTTGAACTCCTCCACTTGAGGCAGAGACTCACCACCCTACCCTGGAATAGACCTTACCGGGAAGGCCGAGGAGTGTGATTAACCTGTAATTGGAACACACCCTCCGGTCCCCCTTCTTATACAGAGGGACCACCACCCCGGTCTGCCAGTCCAGAGGTACTGTCCCCGACCGCCACGCGATGTTGCAGAGACGTGTCAGCCAAGAGAGTCCCACAACATCCAGAGACTTGAGGTACTCGGGACGGATCTCATCCACCCCCGGAGCCCTGCCACCAAGGAGCTTGCCAACCACCTCGGTGACTTCAGCCAGGGTGATGGACGAGTCCGTTCCTCCTCGGAAGACGTGACGGTGGGATTGAGGAGATCCTCAAAGTATTCCTTCCACCGCCTGACAACATCCCCAGTCGAGGTGAGCAGCTCTCCACCTGCACTGTAAACAGTGTTGGTGAAGCACTGCTTCCCCCTCCTGAGGCGGTATTCAAATATGTATCAATTATTGAATATTGTCCTTGGTACTGAAATAGCAAAGGCTACAGTTACATAGGTATAAGAATGTCCCAAACTATTATCTATAGTGTACGTTCACACCTGCACAACTAAAATGGAGCTAAATCTGGATTAGACTAGGACTAAACCAGGACTAGACCAGGACCAAACCAAGTCTGCATTTGGACTCAAAATGGGCTAAAACTAGGACTAAAAAAGGATAAGTGTGAACACAACTGATCTACACAGGGTCTTATCTTATGCTGCATAGAACCTGCTAACCCTGCAGTTTAGACTTATACAAAAATTTTATGAAATATTTGTGATTCTTGTGTTATTTACTACTTATTTATTTGGTTAGGACAGTGCATGTTAATGGGGAAACATGATGCAAAATGAATGTAATCACACTGGAATATAGCCAAAGGGTAATTATCATCAGTTGTCCCAAACGGCTGAGGTCACAAAAGGGTCAAACAATCCAGATACTGAGGGATTGCACAGATATAAGGCCACATGGTAATATAAAAGAATGTACTATTATTTTATGTTGAAAATCACGTTCTACTGTTTAAAAAAAGACAGTTTCTTATTTAAACAATGGTATTGCTACTGTGTATTCCTTCGTATCGAAACAACTCTAATTTATATAAACATTCAGTTGCTCTAAAAATAAAGTGCAACTGAATGTTTTTCCAGAGTCATTCACCTAAATCTTGGTATTTTGGGGGTTAACAGGTGTATTTTTTTCAAAGGGTAGGACAAACAAAGGGAGGTGTGTTCCCTGCACAGGCATGTATATGATAATTGCAGTGTGAAGGAAGAGATTTTGTAGTTAAAGGGTTTGCGTTATAATGGCGCTTAATGCCAAAGTAATGATGTTAGGAAGCTGCGGCATCAAAGCTGAAGCTGCCAGACTTCGAAACCAGTCCCAATGGCTTTCTCTATAGTCTTGGTAATAGGCAGGATGCAGATAAATGCACCAATAGATAGCTTCGACTGTCAATTTAAAGGCGCACTACGTAAGTTTGCTTATGGAAGTTCCGCCGCCTGCTTGTCTCAATGAAAATATTATTGCTTTCCCGGGTATGTTTCACAGTATGGCATTAGACTTATTTTTCTTGCATTTCTTTTTCGATTTACTTTTGTTTTTACTGCTATAATAATGGCATGAATTCTGGGAGTTAGGGTTATCAAAAATATTGAAAACCAGATAAATTGCAACAACTATTACTGAAACTAGATATTCATTTGAGCAAGTATCAATATTGAAAAAAAAAAATCACATAAATGGATCAAATTTGACCTCTCCCTAACAGTTTCATCTTGAGTTTTATCAGAACTAGTGTAAGAGTACATGGTAATAAGCAATACTATTATTTTGTGTTGAAAATTACAATTGCTCTTAAAAATATAATTTGGGTCAAAACCAGTATCAAATATAGATTCTATTCTAAATAAATCTGAAATTTTAGTATCATGACAACACTGGAAGTAGGTCACCTCTCCACAGACATAAACTGTAACTCATCTGCTTGTCTTCATGGACATAGTAAGTTTAATGCATCACTGTGGAACATTTAAGGCCCAGAAATAACATGTAAATAGGCATTATTGACAGACAACTTGTTAATTCAAAATCACAACTTTAAGCCTATTCAGTGGGTTGATACATTCACATTTTGGAGAAGAGAATCAAATTTGAGTCTTGGAAGATGCAAACCTGGTGGTCAAACAGGTGACACCAAGTTACAGGTCAGATCTGCGGAGAGCCAACCCCACTCACAGTACTCATGTTTTAAGCAATAAAAACTCCTGAAAGATAGCTATTATCAGTAGGGTAAAACTAGCCTGTCTCACAATGGTCTAAACCCAGCTAAGGTTTCCTATTAGTGGGTGATCTGTTTAATGCCATATTGTGGAAAATTCCAGACAAAGTAATAGCATAACACCAGAAAAGTTATGTTATGACAAACTAAATCATATCTGAAGGAGGGATGCAAGAAACACAAACTTTCAAATCATTGCACATGATCAACATACAGCTTTTGTCACTTGTACAAGAGTCACCAAAACTTTTACTGAAGTAAGAGTACTATTCCTACAATCAAAATATTACTCAAGTAGGAGTAAAAGTGTGCTGCTAGAAAAGTCGTCTAAAAAGTTACTGAAGTAAATGTGAATTAAATGTAAATGAGTACTACCCCACTTTGTAACTAGTACTGTTATTCTTTGACTATTCTGTAAGTAGTTTATTAACTTGACTAACCCTTCGTCATTGTACGCCACTGCAAACACTGCCGCCACAGTTTGCTAACAACGAGTCAAGAGGTAAAGTTAAATTCTGCACAAAAGCTCCCTGAACGCACTCGCATATTTACCCAACTTTGTCCAAATTTGACATATAGCGATAAGCTAGTTTTGAAATGCCAGGTATGAAGGCAGAGCAAAGAAAGGTGCAGTGACTGGGCAGCAGAGAATGAGAGATAGGAGAAAGCCCAAGAAATGCCGGTGATAGGAAAGACTTCTAAATCCTCCAAGAGTGCTAACAACCCCAGGGGCGATCTGTGGCATTAGGCAGAACGAGACGAGAGGCAAGTTGAGACAGTTTTGCCCCTCCCCGGCAACACTCTGACAGCAGCGAAGGCTGGAGCAAAAAGCAACCCTCCAGGCAAAAGAAAAAAAGATTCAACATGTCAAACGAAGGGACAAATCAGGGCCTAAATGTGTTCTGGATGCTCTCAGTGTCTAATTGTGCAACATGCTATGGTATACAAAAATTTCAAATGTGATCTCAACAATAAGGAATAGACTCAATACTCAATACC
Source organism: Periophthalmus magnuspinnatus (assembly GCF_009829125.3). Classification (NCBI taxonomy): domain Eukaryota; kingdom Metazoa; phylum Chordata; class Actinopteri; order Gobiiformes; family Gobiidae; genus Periophthalmus; species Periophthalmus magnuspinnatus. The sequence continues at coordinate 6,453,552 of NC_047143.1, forward strand.
GATTGACCGATTGTACTTTCTTTTATATTACCATGTGGCCTTATATCTGTTCCATAGTGGTCCATGGGTGTATACTAGTCTATGTGTCTTAGACTTGTTCTGATACAGCTCAAACTCATTCAGGAAAAGTTCATTTCTTTCCTGTGAATGTGACTTTTTTTTAGTATCGACTGAGTATCTAGTTTCTATACTAGTTTTAATTGCTATCCGATTTTCGATACTTTTGACAACCCCACTATCGTATAAAACCATGCTACATTTTCTACCCATGGGTTTCAGAATAATGAAAAATTAGTTGTAGCATTGTCATAGCGATTAAAAATGATATATTATTATTTTTTTGAATGGGTGAATGGAAAAGTTTTCAAAATGTTGACTATAGCAGGAAGATTAACAAATAAGATTCTAAAGTTGTAGATAGGACCTACAAAAATCCAAGGTTTGAAGGAAAAATCAGAACCTAAATGTGTTATAGTTACTCGAAACATTCAGGTAAAACAAATCTTGTAGTTTTGAAACTGTCTAAAAATAGGCTATATTTTGGCCTCAGTCCTGGTCTATGGACTGTCTGCGCTGTTTTGTGTCGGCTCGTCTTCCCTTTGAGAGAGACACTATTGTGAAGAGCGTATAGGAATGTTAAGCTGGCTCCTTTTGTGTCATCGGTGAACTTTGACCTTTCAGAGTTCACCGTGACCAATGGGAAGACAAACCAACAGCGTGCCTACGGATAACCTGAAGACCGAAGATTTGAGAGAGGATCGCCGTTGGAGACAAAAAACTTCAACGTAGAAAAGAGTTGAAGACTTGTTGAACTGTCCGTCACTCCCATTCTAAATAATAGGTCTGGAATCTTGTTCATTCAAAACAATTGTAATTTTATAGAATTCCTGTCACCCAATCAAAACAAGGTGTCAAAATTGGAAAGACATCTTTGTACGAGCACAAGATTGACCAAAGTTAGTAATCTCTCAAATAACATTACTGATTTTTAACAAATGCAACAATTTTCCATTTAAGTTACAAATTCTTATCCATTTTAAGGGTTACCAAAGTGAATAAATATCAGAACGATTTGGTGGGGTTTTATACCAGATGCTCTTCCCTTCATAACCGGCTACATACAGTCCCCAATTAAAAAAAATTTTGATTTAGTGTCTTGCAGAAGGACACAACCACAGTATAGACCAGATTTGAACTGGTAATCTTAGTTATTAAGGCTTGCTACTATAGTATTAACATTCCCAGGACAGAAATGAACCTTTCGTCAATACCTTTAGAATGACCTTGAGCTGTATCAGAACAAGTATAAGATCACATAGACTGGTATACGCCCATGGACCACTATGGAACCTACCTGGACGACTGAGGGATTGCACAGAAATAAGGTTACATGGTAATATAAAAGAAATCGAGTTTGAAAGTAGTATTGTACCATACTGTAGTATTGTGTCAGTGCTAAATATTAGTTAACAGTCGATCATTTAGAAAAAAAAAAAAAGGAAGATTTGAGAAAAGTAACATTAAAAAAAACGTGAATGCCTTTTGCAAAATGATGCCCTAACATTGCCTTGTGCATGTTTTTCTGTTGCTATGATCTTTTAAACGAGTAGTCAATGCATTAAATCATTTCATCACCTTATCTGTCTGCCAACTCTGCCATCACATTTTGAACCTCATACCAACTTTTAAAAACATATGGTGACACATATTTAAGGCAACCCTAAAATAAATTGAGCTACAGTCAAGTTACTGCAAACTTTCTGGAAAAATCCACATGTCTTTGTTGTAGGTTATGTTCATAGAAATGAATATCCTTTATATAGACAATAAAGATAATTTTGTAGATTGAATTTTGTTACTGTTAGATCTTTAACATACTGTAGGTTGATCTAAATCTACGATCTCTTGCCAACTTGCCAGACATAGGTTTCAGTTTCCTGTTCCATTTTCAGGACCATTCAAAAGATATACTTTCTAGTTTTGAGTCTTTAATTCCTATGACAACGGTCCAAATTTGTCATCAAACCCACGTACTGTAAAGCCTATCCCTGCGGTTTCAGACTACACTACAAACATGCAAGAAGTGACTGGATCAATGCATTTCTATATGATAAAAATAGACACTGGAGTGGAGTCAAGGTAGGTTAAGTGTCTTGTCCAAGGACAGTACACAATGGAGACAGCACCTTTAACCTTCAGGTGAAAAGCTGAGTGTTCTACCAATTTAGCTACTGTCTAAAAGCTACTGTCTAAAAGGGCCCATATTATGCAACTGCTTTATCTGTTGTAATGTATTCTCATCACAAACATATATGGAGTTGTGTTTTGTTTCATTCACACGTTTAACACACAAATCCTGCATATTTAGGTTGAATTCTTCTCTCAAACTGAAAACACTCTCTTTCACCTTGTGATGTCATTGAGGGGTGATACAGGAAGTGCTCCCTTGTGTTTTTAAATTCTGCCTTCACTTTTTAAACTCAGCCCTGGAATTGCTATACATACATCTATTGTTTTAGTCATGTTGAAACTTCTTCACTCCTTGGCGTACCAGAAAATATTGTAGACTTTCTGTGGTAATCAAATGAGTTCAACAACTTTAAAACAACCACTTGATGACATCACATGGTGGAACAGAGCATTTTGAGCTTTGGGGATATACACAACCCAATAATTTAAATCCCCAAACATGTGTTAATGAAAGAAAACACAACTTGAGCTATGTTTAGATGAGGTAACAACATTCCAACATGACTAAAAGTTCACAGGAGTCAATTTTGTATAATATAGGAGTTTTAATTTCCAGAGATAGTGGTATAAAACGGGTTCATGGTGACATATTTTCCAATAAAAACATGGGTATTCCCCAACTCTTCCTCTGCACCTGTGTTTTAAATACACACTAGAGCATATTCTGAGGCGATACTTTTACGAGATACAAGTAGCAATGCACCACACAGGTAGAAGGTTGAACGAGTGATGGTTATGATGCGACATGGGAGTTTTTCAATGTGATGTCAGCTTGCTGTGTGGTTTATAAGCTCCTTAATGGTATATGTTTTTGCCTGAAGATAGAAAAAGCATATAGCAAGATATTCCTGGTATAGATGCCATTTTGAAGACCTGTGACCATACCAAATATACCGCATTTTGTTTAGAAATAGGGTTGTCAAAATTCTATTCTAAAAGTAGTATCGAAACTAGATCCTCATTTGAGCAGGTATCGATACTAAAAAAAGTCACATTCACTGGACAGACTTCATTTTCCTGAATAACTTTAGAATGATCTTGAGCTGTATCAGATCACACAGACTAGTATACACCCATGGACCACTATGGAACCTACTGGACACTGAGGGATTACACAGATATAAGGACACATGGTAATATAAAAGAAAGTACTACAATTTAATGACATGAAAATGACATTCTACTGTCTAAACAAACAGTGGATGCCTTGGAATCAGTATTGAGTATTGGGTCTTTTTCTTAGGATCAAAATCCAGTTTGAAATGTTTGGTATTATGATAAAACTACACTATATAATCTTTGCCTTGACCTAAATAAGAAAAATGGCTGCCCAGACTGGAGCTATAGCATAATAATATAGGTCTTATCTTGTATACCTGAAACCATCTACATATGTTCCAGTGGGAGTGAAGTCATTAATCACTTTTAATTGGGTCTGACAGCTGTCTCAACCTCACAATTACAAAGACTGTCATCTGTTCTTTCTCAAGAAATATGATGTGTGTAAACCCTTAATCTTTTGATATAATAAAAGATATACACTTAAAACACAGCATGTCCAGCCTCCTTGTGGCTAGTTGGGGAAAGGTATTAAAGCAATTTAAACAATGTGAGTCAATAAAAGTTGGTAATATATAAGAGACAAAAAACAAAATTCCAACATTACTCATGATCATTTAGAGCAACAGTGTGTAGCTTTCTTCTGGTCATCTGCACGATTACACCTTCAGAAATTAAAAAGTTAAAGCCATACTTTGGAACATTTGCCATGGAGATAGAGTGAAGGTACTGAGCCACGCCCCCTCCCTCCGTCCTGTCTGAAGTTGAATACCTGTGGATCCTGGTGGAACATGCCCACTGCCTGCAGGAGCAATAGGGCTACATGGGACATTCTTTTACACTTTGCTCCCCTCTCTCACACCCACCACTTTCACCTTTGCCCTCTGACCTCACCTCTGCCAAAAATTATATATGCGTGATCTAAAATAAGACAAATTCACAGTGTTTATCTTATATTGCGTAGTGTTGTCTAGTTTCTATTTTTAACTTAGTAGGTCATAATGTTGTCACAATGTTAAACTTTTAAACAAATTTTCAATACTGAGGAATATACTTTATAATCAATACAGATTCCGGTACTAAAATGATATTTAAAAACTCTTTGTTCAGACAACGGAATGTGATTTCTACAACATTAAATCATAGGACTTTCTTTTATATTACCAAATGGTCTTATTCCAGTGTAATCCCTCAGACGTCCAGGTAGGGTTCATAGTGGTCCATGGCGCGTATACTAGTCTATGTGGTCTGATACAGCTCAAGATCATACTAAAGCTGAAAATTTACTGTCAATGTGAGATTTTTAGTATCGATACCTGCTCAAATGAGTATCTACTTTTGACACTACTTTTGACAACCCTCCTACCTAATATCTGGTTCATCTATCTTTTTCCCTGTCTTGTCTTGTAGCCAAAACTTCACTTGTCGTCCATGCTTCGAAGAGAGGTGTGATCCAAATGGGAAATGTGTTACAGATCATGTTTGAGGTAGCGGGTGGGTGGAGGGTGGGTTTTGTGTGTGGAGAGGAACACAGCTGTTGGCAAAGAGAAAACATCTCATAGAGGTGAGGGAGAGAGAGAGAAAGAGAGAGGGAGATAGAGAGAGGCACTGCACGGAGGTTACTGTGGCAAGGTCAGGACATACTGGATGGCCGAAAGAAAACGTCATTTGAAATGTCAATCTTTTTAGGAGTGCTGCCACAGTGAATCACCTAATGGTGATTATAAAAATTAATCATAGCTGTATTTTGATCATCGTTATCTGGTACTAATACTAAAACTAGCATCAAAACTAGACACTTAATTGAGCACCTATTGATACTAAAAAGTCACATTCACAGCACAGAAATTAACGTTTCCTGAATAGCTTTAGAATGATCTTGAGTTGTATCAGAACAAGTATAAGACCAGTATAGTATAGACTAGAATAGACGCCCATGGACCACTATTGAACCTACTTGGATAAAAGGCCACATGGTAATATAAAAATGTATTATTATTTAATATTGAAAACCACATTCTATTGACTAAACAAAGAATGCTTTTCATTATTATCATGGTATCGGAATCAGTATCGAGTCTGTTCTTTAATATCAAAGTTTGACACAACTCTAGCTTACACCTCTAATTATACCCTATTGTTTTTACATTGGTCACTACAAATAAATGCATTTTACTTAGGACCACCCAATGAAGCAATCTGTCACTTGTTGCTTTGCATGTCCATCCACTGACCCCCCCGTGTCACTGTGATACAACCCACAACAGCCTAAAGGAGGACTAGGGGGGCGGAGAACCCAATTCAGAGTCAATGCACCTCAATCAGTTAACCCCAGGGAGCTCTGATTGGGTTAATGTCTCTATATCTTTAGTGGGATGAGAGACTTCCTGACCTCCAAAGGACTTTCACAAACATGTTCATGCAGATCACTAAATGCTCATGTCTTAAGCAGCAAATACTTCTTTTTCTCATTGTAATTAGGAGGTGACCCAATGCACTTTGCTGGTCAGGACCTCAGAAAACTGTGCAACAAGTCCAGCCAATATACCACTGACAAGTACGAACAAAGCTAGGGGTTCAAACGACACTCAGAATATTAATGAAAGTTGAGATTAAGATTTCTGATACATGGACTATTTTGTTATATCTTTTGGAGGAAGCATAAAAAAATACTGCTTGGAACTTGTCAACTAAGATTTCTTATAGAAATTCCACAATCTATTAAACAAACACTAACATTTATCAGTGTATTAGCCTGTATATTCAGACCAATACTAAAATATATTGCCCTTATTCAGACATCCAGTATCTCTTCACCTCCTTCCAAGTAGCTCATCACGAGATTTCTGAATTATACATATTGTGCTGAATAATAATTGTGCCTAGTTTTGTGCACTAATAAACTGGATTATGGTGATATGATATACATGCAGACTTCAGTGTCTACTTTGAAACCTTCAGATGCACTCAGCCCTTCGTTTCATAACAAGTGATGAGTGTATAATCTATCACTGTACCCTGTATGAAAAAGTAGGTTGGCCATTGCTATCTGTCAAAAGAGAACAACAAGTTTATGATGAATTACTTGATAGACTTCCTGAATATCTCACTTGCTTGATGCTTTGGTACCACAATTTTAATACAAGATCTCATAATTGTATAAGACTAAAAACTGGCCACACCACAACAGAAAAGGGAAAAAAAAGCTTTCGGTTATTTTGCTTCTGAAAAATGGAATATATTTCAAGGACATGCGAAACGAGGTATTTTGGTGCCACAAATGCAATTTAATAATCTGGTGATAAACATTTATAATCACACCTGCTCCAGTTTTAATATTTTAAATGGACTTATTTATGAAAACTTATTTGTTTTGTTTGTATTTTTTTGTATTTGAACAGGGTGCCCATAAAAATGAGAGTCTGAGTGCTGTCATTGGACTCTCCCGGTATAAATAAAGATAAACAAATAGAATAAATGGATAATAGCTCATCTTTTTATAGACATCTAACTATATCCCATCTAAGGCTTGACTTGGCTCTTGTTTACTCAATTTCTTGCAAAATGTGTAGCTCTGTTGCATTTTTGTTTTGTAATGGAGGAAAAAGGTTGAAGACCCCTGCCTTATAGCTATACTTAACACATAGACATAATACAACACAAGATAAAACAAAAACCCTACATTGTATTGTATAGAGTGTAAAAAAAAAAAAAAACTGGTCTAAAACAGCTTATGGTGTATTATGTGATTTGTCCATTACTGTTCTTTTGATTTGCTAAACTGCAAACTTATGTTATGCCTGATGTGGACATTTTGCATTTTATTATCCAAAGCCTTTAGTAAATCCCATATGTTTCCTGTTTTAGCCTCAGATGAGAGTGTGGCCTAAGCCTGCTCTATTAGATGCAGCTGATAATATTATTCCTTGGCCCTCTTTACATATTCAGGAGCTGGGCGGGCTTTGCATAGCTAATAACAGCGAGAAGCGGGCCCACTCAAAAAAATGAACGACATCTCCTACCTGCCCCTAAGGCTACACTAAAACACATCTACTACTTAGCAAGCACAAACATTTTACTTAAAAGTCCTATGGCATAACATTTTCTATAACACAAAACTTGAAAGTAAATAGGAAGACGTCCACATGGTTAAACTCAATGTCAAGTCAATACAAAGTGGTTTTACGCACAGGCGAGGTAACTTTACGCACGAATATAAATCATTGCAAGGTCCCCAAAACGTGCCACAAATATGACATTTTGTGTGTAGATGTGACCTAAACGGCGAGATTTATAACATAAAAGCATATAAGAATACACAGACAGGACTCACCCCCTGCGCATAGGTGGACGCGATCAGGAACACCACCACGCACACTCTGTCAAAGAAATAAAAAAGTTGTTAGCCCGATTACAGGTCGCTCTTGGGCACACTCACTGGACCAGGTAAAGTGCACCGGGATAGACACGCAGCGGTTTAGCTAAAGGCTGTACACGCAGTTTACTAAGTGTAAAATTGCTCAGAACCGGAGCGAAATAAAGTTTAAATGAACTTACAGGACTTTCATGTTTCTCGGTTAGATGGGGAACCGCAAAACCAGACTTGTTCCCCTGCGTCTTCAGCACCGAGTCCCCGCTTCACTGGCACTCATCGACGGCACCAAAATCGTTCTCATCTGAGAGGAACACACGCGTAAAACGAGCGCACCGAAAGCACAAGGTTAGATTTCTGAAAGGGGACAGTTGAGAAAATGAGATTTTTGTCATAGAAATCAGAGTGTGTCCAAAACTCACCAAAACTTGCAGCCGTGGATTCGCTGCTGCTGCGTTCTCGGGCTGTTGGTGAAGCGCTTCGACTCAGCAGCGCCTGCACAGAGCCAGAGGGGCGGGGCTTCAGCGCATGTCACTCAAACCAAGCCATTTAGGACCAGCGCGGAAAGGCACGACGCATCAAAACCACTCATTCTGCGACAGGGAAGCGATGGAGACACACCTGCAAGAAAGTTCATGAGAAGAGAAAGATGCCCAAATAGCCTATCACAAAAGTCGTGATACAAATAGGTAATTACCTCTCTACCTATTTACAAGTCCCAACTCAAAACCAACCTTTTGTCTGAGGTGGGTATAACATAGTAGTCAAAAACTGTACTCAAGTAAGAGTAACGTTATTTCTTCTAAAATTACTTAAGTAGGGGTGCAAAGTAGTGGTCTAAGAAATTATTCAAATAAGAGTAACTCAAAGAGTAACTGTCTTAATGTAACATCTGACATTAAATAATACACAAAATCTGGTATTTTCAAAGGACAAGAGACAAACTAAATCATATCTGAAGGAGCATTGCAAGAAACACAAATGTTCAAATCATTTCATTGTGTCAGCATAAATCTTTTGTCACTTGTAGACTCACTCACAAGAGTAACCAACACTTTTACTCATATAAAAGTACTCAGATGGGTGCAATATACAACAATACTCATTGAAAACTTACATTTCCAGTTATATAGAAAGAGCCAATGGTCAAACTTTTGAAGGAGAGAAAGAGAATCTACAAAATCACCAAACTCCAAATTTGTGAATCATATTAAAAAATAAGTATTACCATATTTTTAATTCTATAACAATTCTACAACTTGATACAACCATGCAAAAGGTTGCTTTTTAAACTACTTTGCTGAAAGTTCTTTCAACAACTCATCCAAATTTGTAACTGCCACTAACATTGTGACACAGACTAAACACTGGATTTTGGTTTTAACATGAAATTGCATCCAGACATAACAAAAATGAAATTCTTTAAGTGTTTTATGCGACCCCACCTTGATTGCTACATTACGGTTTGGATTATGCAAAGTCAAAGTTGACACTGGGAACAGTATTAGTAACAGATTGTGTGTTGGTTCTATTTTAGTCTTTAGACCTAACTAAGTGCCAGTGCTGTTAGTCACAACATATTAATTTAGCTTCAGATTAGTATTGTCACGATACTAACATTTCAAAACCGATTTCGATACTAAGGAATAGACTCTATACTCAATACTGATTTAGACATTGAGCTGTCCACTGGAATTAATGTTTGGAACAACTTCATTGAGAAGTCTATTGAAATTCTCCCGGTTCAGTTTAGTCCTTTAGTAGACTGGTTTGTGTCCTGTTCCATAAGTCTGAATTTGTCCTGGTCTAGCCTGGTTTGATTTCTGGTTTAGTCCTTGTTTATTTTAGTCTCCCTAAGTGTCGTCACAATACAAAAATTTCAAAATCGACTTCATGCTTTGGAATAGACTCGATATTCAATACTGATTCCAGTATCACAATGATAATAAATAGAGTATTTAGACAATAGGCTGTGATTTTCAACATTTAATAATAGTTTTTTTATATTACCATGTGGTTTTATATCTATGTAATCCCTCAGTCTTCCAAATAGGTTCCGTAGTGGTCAATGGGCGTATACCAGTCTATGTGATCTTATACTTGTTCTGATACAGCTCAAGATCATTCTAAATCTATTCAGGAAAGGTTAATTTCTGTCCTGTGAATGTGACTTTGTTAGTTTCAATACTTTCTCAAATGAGTATCTTGTTTCAATGTTAGTTTTAGTATCGATTAGTATCTGATTTTCAATACTTTTGACAACTACTACTGTATGTTCTTGGCTGGCCATTTGGATTTCCTTCATATAACACAAAGCCAGGTGCAGCATGCTTAAAATGCACGTAATTACAATATACTATATATATCTCAACTCACCCAAAACAATCATTTTTAGTAAGATGTGATCTGAGAAGCACAGTGCTAACCATTTCCATAATGTATAAATTGCAATGACTATGGAAACAGTGCAAGATCTCACTTTACAACCCATGGATACATTACAGATATATTTCTTGACCATTTAGAATACATATATTTATCAGTGCTTTCTAATTGAAAATTTGATCACCCATGTATAACTTTAATCGAACGTGCAGCTGTAGTAGTCTGCTGTACAAACTGTGCTGCTATTAATGTTATCTGTCCAAATATCAGCATTTTTCCCTGCACCTGGTCAATCTCATCCACTATCTCCATTGCCAGCCTGCAGCATCCTCGTGTCAGGAGTCAAGAGTCAAAAAGGTAGAATTTGACCTTTTAAATACAGTGGGAGGAATGCGACTTGCCCGGGCTTATAGAAAATGTCAAATAAAATTCTATATGTGAACACGTTTTTTGTGGAGCCGCGGGCGTTGGGTAGGCTTGGTAATACATGCAGCGGGAAGCAAGAGTATCCCTCCGCGCGTCTAGGGACTATGTTACAGTAAAGCGAAATTAGACATGATTTTAAATGCAAGAGTAGACCATCTGACGAGAGAGTTACTTGGAATAAGTTGTTGAAGAGTTGGAGTTTGCACTGATTTGCGTTGTGGATAGTTTGGGGTAAGTTGCGCGTATCCTTGCGCGCGGTGTTGAGTCTGGGCAGGTTTTGGAAGTTGAGAGGAGGCGGACTACAGAGGCGTTGGGTGCCAGGACCATTAGGAGCCTCCGCCAGCTCAACAAACCAACGACGCGCAGCCTTTTTAGCGAGCAAGTAGAAGTTGTATCCTATCGCGTCTTTTGCACCCAACGCGAAGGGTACACGGGGGAAGAGAGGGGGCTATGTCACGTTTTTAGGTATCCTCAGGTTAAATTTTACGCAGGAGGATCGCAGTTTCTTTTATAGGGGAAGAAGAGGAAAAGTGCACCCCAGAGCAAGATGAGAAGCCAAAGCGGGCTGCCACGGCTCGCCGCGGCTGTGGTCTTCGTCGCCTTGTGCGTAGCGGTGCAACAGTCAGATTCTGCGGTAAGTGCGACTTTTGTACCCCTTTACCACTTACTCAAAGCAACTTTACTTCACTTTGAATCACAGCCGGCTTTGCTTTGGGTTATGACCGGCCACAGACGCAAAGTTATTAATAGGGATCGGGATTAAAACAAGTGCACGACTCACCCCAACATGCATTTTTCCACTTTTGTCGTTCAACTTTTACGCACGGCTTTCCGACGCTTTTACGCAAATATAACCGCGTCGTGTGCGTCGGAATTCCACAGTTTTTACGGCTATATGCTCCGCTTTACACCGCGCATCACGTTTCTTCTTCTCCCAACCTGTGCTAACACGCCAGCACCTTACCCTCTCCATTTATCTCTATGGAAAACTAGCAAAAACTGTGCGTAATAACCGCTTCGTGTAGACATCCACGGTGACACAGTGACAGGCATCATCCGTGTAAACAAGCGCGACGTTACTTATCCAATACTACGCGTAAAATTAACGGTCCAGCTTTAACCATTTTATTGCTTCATGCAGGAGCTATCCATTGACATATCTTGCTTTATATTTCATGTATACGTGTTGCTTTCAGACCTAATATCTAGGAACTTCATCGCTATGCATTGCACTGATATTCCATTGCACCTGCAGTTTATTTAGCGCGCATTGGGCAAGTACGGGACTGTTTACGCATTCTTGGACTTTCTTGTTTAACTTGGTGCCTTGCTGGTCGCATGTGTCGGCTGCTATCTTCATTTGCACTGCAGTGTCACGCTCTTGCAGCTAAACAAACCTCTCACTCTGTGCCTAATATAATATTACAATGAGCCTCGTGAATATTCAACCTCATTAAATATTCATGAGCACGAGCGCTAAAACACGCCTACGTCTCCACGCTAGGAGGCACGTTTAAGCGCACATTTTTACATCTAGACATGCCTTTCTAATTGTATAAAGTTTAAGGTTGTTTTTTTTTCTTTGTTTGAGTTTTTCAAAGCGTTGATATGATATCCAAAATTGTCAAATGTACTAATGGGTTTCAGCTTCCAATTATAGGCGACATTTTGAGGACTTTTGCCTAATTAAAATACATAATATTGTGTTTTGAATAGTTAATTATTGTGGCAACAGTGTTAGATTTCACTCAAGATATATATTTCATGTATGAATTTAACAATGCAAAGTCTAATTGCATTTTTGAGCACCCATATATCATAAACCCATACTTAAATTGTCCAAATCCTTTCAATTCGATGCCAAAGTTTTACCATAGTGAATGATGATGGATTTTAATGGCCAACTTCCCAGAGCAACAACTCGTGTCAAAAACCCTTTTAAACCTCCAGAAGTCATTGTAAGGCCACCTGTTGATGGAAGATGCGTGGTTCTTTTGTTGTGGTCGGACATGTTACAAGTCTGGTCTGTGCGGAGGAAGAATGGTTTCCACGGAGACAAAAGCAGTGGAAGACCCCAGGAATGTGGTTAACTGGATGCCGCCATTTTTGTTAGAACCCTATCAACAGAGCAGAAAAATGTAGTGATTGCTTATAGCTTGACAAAGGAAAAGTATTTGATTGATAAATGGAATATAGATAGATTCCTGGTTGAATTTCTATATGATTTGATGCCATCTAATATCATCTTAAGGAGATGTGGGTAGTACTCAGTTACATTCACTTGAGTAACTTTTTAAAGAAATTGCACTTTTCTAGCAACATACTGTTAGTCCTACTTGAGTGACAGTACTCTTACTTGAGTAAAAGTTTTGGTTACTCACCCACTATGAGTAAGCCTGCAAGCGACAAAAGCTTCATTTTGACAATATGAAATGATTTGAACATTATCTGCAGTGGACCAAAGTATATTTACTATTTTGACACAAATCAGTATCAAGATTGTAAAGCTTTATATAGTTGAACTTTTTATTAATTCAATGCCAATTTAAGTGCTAAAAGTGACTTATCCTTCTGCAAGCTCGTTGACGTTTTGTCTTGGCGTAGTCAGAGGTCTCACTCTTGCCCTCTAGTGGAAAAAAGTCTCCACTGTACATATACCCATATGGAGTAAACATTAAAAAAAAAGAAAAGAATTATTGATACACAAATCATTTAAATAATGCATTGGAATTATAAGAAATAAACAACAGATTAATTATTTATAGTCATTTTATTTTTTTATTCATTGTTATGTATTTAATATTTTAGCACATGTTCCAAAAATGTCATTGATTTAAAATGGGCGAATGATCTTTAAGTTATGATAACACAAATTGCATAGAATATGATAAAATTATAAATAAAATATGAAAATGTTTGATTGAAACTTAGATCTCAAATGTCAGATCACACTTTACTTTGCCAATGGAAAATACAGCAGTTGAAATTCCTTATGTTTTCACTTTCCTACATAACATGATGTCTAATCAGTGTTGTCTAATTTTTCATATGCACATGTCTAAATTATACAGCGGTTATGATTTGACAAATAAAAATAAATTAAAACACACTTACTTAATAAAAATCAACATTTAAACTTAGAAAATGTCAGAAAAATGTCCCTGTGCATAAATTCTCTCTGCATTTTGGATGAAATTGATGACATAAGTAGGCTAGAGGGATTCTGTTTTAGAACTCACAGTTACTTCCAACTTTTTGTCTTGATGTAAAAAATATGATAAATATTTACTACAGGCACTATTCCACCAAACCAAGTCATAATTAGAAAAATATATGAATCTGTCAAATGCACTTTAACCTATGGTGACCAGACATCCATATTTAACTGGGACAGCCCCAGTTTTAAGCCCTGTGTCCCCTGTCCCAGTAGATTTATCCAAAACCAGTTATTTGTCCCAGTTTTATACAAGAAATATCCCAGGTGTCCCTATTTCAGACCAATCTGATCCCTGCTAACAGTAAAGGGAGCAATATATTTTCATTAGTTTAGCTATAATACACAACCACGCAACCATAATGCAAAAAATGCCGTCAGTTGCATCCTCAGATTCTATATTGATGCAAGTGAGACAATTTTATTTATGCCAACATCCCAACCCGGGTGTGTCCCAGTTTTTAATTTTGGAAATCTGGGCACCCTACTTTAGCCTATGGTTCCGTTGTTCTGTTGGTTAGCTTAGCGTGTTAGCATGTGTTGTGAATACCCGCTGCTAATCCCCATAGCACTGATACAGATCGGGTTTGGCGCAGGTGAAAGAGTTCAGGTGTAATATATACCTCCAGGTCCCGCCTTTGAAGTCGACACGCATCGAAGCACACAGACACACACTTTAATTTGACATAGACAAAGAGAGAGAGAGAGATGGGGGTGGGGGGAAGGTAAGAGAGGGAGGGATAGGTAGAGGAGAGAGAGGAAGGAACAGAGAGTGTGGGGAGAGGGGAGAGAGAAAAGGAACGGAGCGAAAGATAGGGGGATAAGAAGAGGGAGGAAGGACGAGATCATTGGAAGAAAGGGAGATGGGGGGTGTTTGCAGAGGGAGGGGTAGGGAGAGGAGAGAAAAGAAGGAACAGATGGAGTGGGGGGATAAGAGAGAGAAAGGGGGTAGAGAGGAAGGAAGAGGGGGGAGATAAGAAAGAGAGGGCAAAGAGCAAGAAGCGGGAGAGACAGAGGATTGAAGAGGGGGATGAGAGAGAGGGGGAGGCATAGAGAGAGTTGAGAGAGGAGAGAAAAGGGAGGGAGAGGAAGATAGGGGGATAAGAGAAGAGGGAGAGAGAAAGAGAAGGGACCAAGGGAAGGGAAGAAGGAAGAGACAGAGTGGGGAGAGATAAATGGGAGGAAGAGAAAGACAGGGTGATAAGAAGAGAGAGGAAGGACGAGATCAGTGGAAGAAAGGGAGAGAGGGAGAGGGGTAGGAGTGAGAGGGATAGGGAGAGAGAAGAAGGAACAGAGAGAGTGGGGAGATAGGAGAGAGAAAGGGGGTACAGAGGAAGGAAGAGAGGGGAGATAAGAGAGGTAGAAAGAGGAGTCACAGACAGAGAGGATTGAAGAGGGGGATGAGAGAGAGGAAGGCATAAAAAGAGTTGAGAGAGGAGGAGAGAAAGATAGGAGGATAAGAGAAGAGGGAAAGAGAGAAAGAGGAGGGAGAGAAAGATAGAGGATAAGAAAAGTGAGAGAGAGAAAGAGGAGGGAGAGTCAGAGACAAAGGAAGAGAGGGGGATGAGAGGGAAGAAGCAACAGAGAGTGGGGAGATAAAAGGGAGGGAGAGAAAGATGGGGATAAGAAGAGAGGAAGGACGAGATCAGTGGAAGAAAGGCAAAGAGGTAGAGGGGGGTTGGAGAGAGAGGGATAAGGAGAGGAGAAAGAAGAAGGAACAGAGAGAGCGGGGAGATAAGAGAGAGAAAAGGGGTAGAGAGAAAGGAAGGGGGAAATCAGAAAGAGAGGGAAAAAGAGCAAGAGGAGGGAGAGACAGAGGGGGATTAAAGAGAGAGGAAGGCAAAGAGGCAGAGAGAAAAGGGAGGGAGAGAAAGATAAGGGGATAAAAAGAGGGGCAAAGAGAAGGAAGAGCCAGAGATAAAGGAAGAGACTGCAGAGAGGGGGAGGGAGAAGGGAGACAGGTGGATAAGAGAGGAAGAGGGAAAAAGAGGAGGAGAGAGTGAGGAAGGACAAGATACTTAGGAGTTAGGGAGAGGGGGTTAAGAGAGCAAGGGAGGGGAAGAAGGAGAGACAGGGAGAGGAGAGAGAGGAAGGGACAGAGAGGGTGTGCAGAGGGGAGACATGGGGAAGAGAAAGGATAGAGGGTGATGGATAGAGCAAAGGGGGTAGGAAGGGAGGAAAGAAATGAGAAAAAGAAGACCGTGGGAGAGAAAGAGAGAGAGGGTAAAAGGGAGGTGGATATAAGGAGAAGGGGAGAGATGGAGTGTGTAGAACAAAGGGGGATAAAGAAAGAGAGAAAGAGAGGGGCGGAGGAAAAGGGAGAAGGAAAGTGAGACAAAGAGGGGTAAAGAGAGAGGGGTAGATAAAGAGATATAGATTGAGCGGAGTGAGAGAAGAAGAGTGGGGAGAAAGAAAGTGGAAAGAAAGAGAGGGAGAGAAATAGAGGGGGGAAGAGATGGGAGACAAGGAGGGGAAGACAGAAAGAGAGAGATTGAGAGGAGGAAGAGATATATAGTGGGGAGACAGAAACAGGGACAAAGATGAAGTGAGAGGGATGGAAGAAGAAAGAGAGAGGGGGATCCAGCTGTGATGACGCCATGTGACCGCGGAGAGCCAATCACGTGGGGACACCAGTTAGTCAAAACATCCTGAGATTTTTAAGCTAGTTACATTATCACGAAAAGCTAAGCCATAACAGCGAGAGGCGAGGGGGTGGAGGGTAGAGCTGTCACAACGGTAAAATTACAAACTCGATTTTAATGCTAAGGAATAGACTCGATGCTGAGTACTGATTCTGATATCATATGACTTTATTTAGACAATAGAATGTGAAGATGAAATAATACTTTCTTTTACGTTACCATGTGGCCTCATACCTGTGTAATCCCTCAGTCGTCCAGGTAGGTTCCATAGTGGTCCTTGGGTGTACACCAGTGTAACCCGTCGTGTCACAGCACCAGCACCCAGAGTCACTCCCCGCAGGTATCACAGGTGTGGGGTGAGGAGAGATGCCACAGACACAGGGCAGCTCTGCACAGTGATTTAATGAAACAAAAACACAGTATTCCATTAATGTATGGCAACTTGGGTCTCTCCACCATCTTCCAAAGTTCTGCTCTTTGCATGTAATCATATAGTGGTATTAATTACAAAAATATGTACAATAATTACAACAAAAACACTACATAATACTATTTGCCATCTTTTAACTCACATAACTGTCAAAAAGACTGTTCAATGGATGCCTGAGCAACTGTACATAGCAAGAGTGTATCGATAATACAAATCGAAGAGGAAAGTTAAAGGGGATTTTGGTGCTTTTTTACTCTTATTTGAGTAATTTCTTGAACTATTTGGCTACTCTACCCCCCACTTCTGTTTTTTTCATTAAAACAAATAAAATATAATTGTAAAACATGATCGACCAATTTAACACACTACTTAGAAGCTGATTTAAAACCACATAGCCTTTACACCTGTCTGCATGCCCCCTCCCTCCCTGTTGCCCCCAGCCGGCTGCAGTTTGCGCCTCAAATACCCCCCTTTCCACAGACACACAGAGGCGTTGTGTGGGTGTTTACCTCTGATCCAGTGTTGGTCTGTAAGCATCTGAGTACGTTTCCTCCAGTCCTCTTCACGCTCAGGTGCCAGTGAGCTGCAGATTAACAGTCAAAGGTCAATGGTCAAACAAAATCAACACAGCTCGTTTGTATTGCTAAATCAATCAGACAATGTACTGTTTAAGGCTATAACTCATTAGCTGTCAGTGTTAGCATTAGAGTTGTCAAAAGTATCAAAAATCAAGTGATTATCAGTGTTAGTGTGTTTATCGTCTGATGCAATGCAATGAAAGTGAGTGCTATCGCTGTTCAGATCTTTCTGCGGTTGGTGTTCACTTATGATAAAATGCCAACAGGATGAAACATTAAATCTCTGAAAAAATATTACATTGAAAACTGTTGGAAGAATAAGCAATGTCATTCTTTGGTTTAAAGCGCTCCACTGGGCCTGTTGAAGCTAACAAACTGTGTCTGTGTATTATAGACAGGCACTAGGGACATAGGGTCCCTAGCAACATAGCAATCATTACATTTTTGACAATACCTAGGGTGAGAATGGCAAAACATCACAACAGTGTGCCCAGGTAAGAATATTGTTAATATGGTTAAAGGTACACTATGTAACTTCTCAGGTTGTGGGATCTGTCACCTGCTTGTTTCCAAGAGATTCTTGTGCATAATCGTGCCTTATTCATTAATTTCACACTCGGTGATGGGAAACTGGTACTATTGTGGCCACAGCTGCCCTGGGGCAGACAAAGGAAGTGAGGGTGCCAATCTGTGCCATCAGTCCCTCGAACCACTACCAACACATGCACACACACCACATTCATAATATGCAATGTGAGTGAAGTGCCTTGCCAAAGGACACAACAACATTTTGTGCCACTACTGCCCTACGATAGCAGCTGGAATTCTTAACGGCGTCCCATCTACTAACCAAGTACTAACCAGGCCCAGCCTAGCCCCTGAGATCTGACGAGCTCTGCCAATACCATACCGTGAGAGAGCTTGCCTCTCTGCAGATTTGACCAGTAACTTGGCTTGGTTATGCAACTTGCTAGTTTCTATGAAGCTAGATCAATTTTATGTGATTCTATGGAACATTCTAGGTAAAGCAGTAACATCTCCATTGAAATAAGCAGGTGAGGAACCCTGCACCAGAAAAGTTAAATAGTGCACCTAGAAGTAAATGTCATGTAATAAAGTTATAAACCCATTGAACAGAATAATAGAGTTGAGTTTTAGTGGTGTCACAGAAATAGTCCTAGAAATAGTCCTATGCATGTCCTATGTACTGTATTGTTTAGGCCTACTCAAGTAACAATGATGATATTATAATTCCTCAAGCAGTATCAGCAGAAGTAGTAGTCTCTATATGTAATTTATATAGCAATAAAAGCATAAATTGCACAACATATTGAAGTAGCATTTACACGAATGAAAAAGCTCATTTCTTGGAGTGAATGGGATTTTTCATTGTAGGATTTGTGTATTTGGGCGACCTGACAAGTCCACCTCTTCACAGCAGTCACAAGACCCTCCACGCTTTTTGGCTCTTTGCTCTGACCCAATTCTTGCAAATGCTATTTCTTTGTAATCTGTACATTGTTCAAATAAATTCTGAATAATAATCTTAATTTGAGTATACATCACATGACCATTTTCATACTTGAGCTGCCTAGTCAAAGTGCATATGACAGGCTTTCATGTTTTTGATGTCTTATTATTACTTGGATAGGTTGGGTTAGTGCCTGTGGTTAATATTGATCATGGTTTTATCTCAATTAAGTGACAGTTCTAACTCATGGGTATTTTCTAGCATGTGGAATCATGTAGTAACGAAAGTTTGCATTGAAATGTTTTTGAGTGTGTCGAGATCAAAGTGGAACATTTTAGCTGGAAACAGGATGTACACGACTAGCTATGGGGACATTTATTGTTTTGCATTCTTGCTTTACGAAGGGAGGAAGAGAAGGAAAGAGAGACAGAAGGAGAGAGAGACGAAGAGAGAGAACGAGAAAGACAAGGCTGTAATCTGTCTAAGCTCAAGTTTACCAGGTGTACAGATCTCTGCTGCTTAAAAAGCAACACCATAAGATTTTTGAGCATTTCTTAAGACTGGGGTTGTCAAAAAAATCTGTACCAAGATGCTAATCAATAGAAACTAAATACTAATTTGAACAAGTGTCAATGCTGGAAAAAAAATTACAAAACTGGACCTTTCCTGAATAGTAGGAGTTGATTGCAATACATGGCCTGTGATAAAACAAAGTGAAGAGAGAGAAAGCAAGAGTTGGTCGAAGACAGCCACTCATGACAGAGCCAGAGCAGAGGTGAGATTGAGCGTGCATAGACTGTATGGGCCTTCAAGCGACACTTCTGTTTCACACCACTTAACCTACTATATAACACATGCTTCAACATCGCTGTGGACACATGAGTGGAAGTGATGAGAAGACATTGGCTGCTGCTGAGCTCTCTATACTTTATTGGTGAACATTAAGTTTTGCAGGATTCAATTTGCATGATGCAGGACTAGGGTTGAAAATGCTGTGCAGCATCTGGTCACCCTAGTGATCAGTACCACTATTGTGTTCAAATTTAGCCTGATAAACAACACCTGTGTCATTTCCATAAAAAACACCAAATCCTAACTAAAAGCCAGATCAATGTAATGAAACTAATTTCCAAAACAAATAGAATAATCCATTGGTTTGGGGTCTGTGTTTGATTGTGTCCTGGTTTGACCTGGAGTGACTCAGGCTTTCCATAGCTCAGTTCAGTTTTATTGCTATCTGTGTTCTTGTCGTACTGTCTCCTCTTCCTACGGCTTCCCTCTGTCATTAACATTAAAAAGTTCGGTTGAAATGCAGACAGAAAAGGCAGCTTATAATCAAAGTTGGGGACAAAGATTTGAATTTCCCCTAAATAATTACAAGTGACAAGTTATCCTTGCAACTAAAAAAACATTACAAAACATGACTCAAAGTACAATATAATTAGGACTACAGTTCAGATTATAATACCACCCATTGTGTGCAGTTAGTTGATAAGCACTTTTTACACCCTCAGAGACCAAAGTGGAGTTTTGCTGTGACGGTAAAGCTTACAACTAGCATGGTAACATACACTCCCTGATTATCAGACGCTTTATAATTAGATGCAGACAGCACACAGCGGACTTATTTTAACCTCAAGAACTGCTTACACAATATATCTGTACTGGGGCAAGACCCATTTTGCTCAGACACATTGGGGAAAAAAATTGGGTACAGGCCCTTTAATTATCATTGTGCTATGAAAATTACAATCTAGTATCTGGCCTTATCTTGTCTGGCACTTTTGAAATTTTAGAATTGCAACAACTCTAAAATCACAAGTGGGAGAAGCAAACAGTGCAGACCTTAGTACAACAGTATTACACTTTAAGGTTGTCAAAAGTATCAAAAATCTGATATCAATCGATACTAAAACTAGTATCGAAACTAGATCACTCATGTCAGGAACTATCGATACAAAAAGAATGATTTTGAACTGTATCACAACAAGTATAAGACCACGTAGACTAGTATACGCCCATGGACCACTATGGAACCTACCTGGAGGGATTGCATAGATATAAGGTCACACGGAAATGAAAAAGAAAGTAGTAAGATTTAATGCTGAAAATCTCATTCTGTTGTCTAAATAAAGAGTGTATTATTATTATTGTGGTATCAGAATCGGTATTGAGTACTGAATCTATTCTTTCCTTAGTACTGAAATTTTTGTGTCATGACAACAGTATTACACTTACATGCTGATTCATATAGACATAACATATTCTAGCTTCTGTTAAATCTGTTGAAGACATCTACAAAACCGCTCTTGCTCTGACCACACAAACGTAGACTGTTGTGAAACTGGAGTCCTCATGAGTGGGAGCGTGTCTGCTTCTGTGGTTCTCTATGTTCTTCATGTTTTTCTCTTCCACCTGGTTCTGCCATCACTCTGAGCCACTTCCCACCACCTAATAAGAACTAAAGCTATTATTTACATAAGACTCCCATATAGAGTTACTTATTGTATTGTATATGGCCGGGCTAACAAAGCTTTGGCTCTGAATCAAATGAATTGCTGTGAAAGACCCATATGTTATGTGAATTATCGGGTAGGACCTAGGGCATGGTCATGTTATAATACACTAGTGTTGTCACGATACTAAAATATCAAACTGAGTATTAGACTCAATACTCAATACCAATTCCAATACCACAATAATAATAAGGGCACTTCTTCCTTAGAGAATAGAATGTGATTTTCAGCACAATCACAGTACTTTATTTTATATTACCACGTAGTCTTATATCGGTGTAATCCTTCAGTCCTCCAGGTAGGTTCCATAGTGGTCCATGGGTGTATACTAGTCTATGTGTCTTATACTTGTTCTGAAACAGCTCAAGATCATTCTAAAGGGAAGATTCATTTCTGTCCTCTGAAGGTGACTTTTTAAGTATAAATACCTGCACAAATGAGTATCTCCTAGTTTTGGTATTCATTAGTATCTGATATTGGATACATTTTTAGCATCTGATGTTGGATACTTTTTACAACTCAATAAACAGCAGCATAGAGTCCCATAACACTCTTTTCTACCTTGTGATGTCATTAGGTATAATCCCAGGACATTTACTCAACTTCTTGTTTTCTTCTGATCATTTAAGTGCTCAAATCGCAACCAACATGTGTTTTAGTAACCCATAATCCACCGTGTAATGTCATTTTCTAGTTTTCTTGTTAACAGCTACCTTTTACCTTTATTCAGTAGAGATTGGCAATTCCCAGGCTGAAATTATCCAAATTATTTTCGTGAAGGCATATTGATTTTAAAAACACAGTGGAGCACTTCCATGACATCACACAGTGGAAGAGAGTGCTTCCTGTTTGAGAGAAGAACTCTAAATATGCAGGAATTGTGTTAAACATGTGTGAATGAAACAACACTAAACTCCAGGCATGTTTCTGATGAGGAAACAACATTATCACATAGATTAAAAAAATTGTGTAATATGGGCCCTTTAAGTTACACATAAATACCAATGTTAAGGTCATCAGTAATATAAATAAAAACCCAAATATACAAATGTATTCATGAAGCAGTAAGACTTCATGTGATTACAGATTCATTTTAGAAGAATTCACTGGCTTTGTTGGATCACAGAGGTAGATACTGAAATGTCTATCTCATTAGATTAGATCATGTTGTGTTTGTAATTAAAACTGTGGCTAATCTTTTGAAGTATGCACTAAGCCCGCAGTTTCACAGGCACAGGGACCAAGGAAAAGGCAGTCTATTTCAAACTTTCTTTGCACAACCAATTCACCCTCATAGCAGAGTAAGACTAAATCTGGACTAAATCATATCTAACACTGTCTTGGTTTGGTCCTGGTTTGGTCCTGGTTTGGTCCTGGTTTGGTCCTGGTTTGGTCCTGGTTTGGTCCTGGTTTGGGCCTGGTTTGGTCCTGGTTTGGTCCTGAGTCCTGACTTGTTTCAGCTCCGATTTAGTCTCATCTTGATATTTTTTTTTTTAATGTGCATAGCATAAAACAGGATTAAATGTAGCTAACATCTGAACAAAATCATATGTAAACGAGGTATTTACCAGATTACAGCTACAAATTTAAATACATTGAAATAAAATTATGTAGAGCTTAAAATAAGATAAAAACTACAGACCCAGAAGTACCAGCAAAAATAATACGCACAGTAGTGTTGTCACGATACAAAAATTTCAAACTCGACAATAAGGAATAGACACGATACTCAATACTAATTCTGATACAACAATGATAATACAAACGCTCTTTATTTAGACATTACATTCATTTCAACTTTAAATAATAATAATTTATTTTATATTACCATGTGGCCTTATATCTGTGTCAACCCTCAGTCGTCCAGGTAGGTTCCATAGTGGTCCATGGTTGTATATTAGTCTATTCTATGTGTCTTATACTTGTTCTGATACAGCTCAAGATCATTCTAAAGCTATTCAGGAAAGCTTCATTTCTGTCCTGTGAATGTGATTTTTTTTGTATTGATACTTTTTCAAATGAGTATCTGTTTCGATACTAGTTTGTCTAATCGATTAGTATCTGATTTTTAATACTTATCACAACCCTAGTCTAACTGATATGTAATTTGCCCCAAAAAGTGTCTAATTTGTGGACAGCTGATTTTAATTGGCTGCAGATTTAGCATTTTCCATTTCACTCAAAACCAAATCGTATGTACTATAGGTTTTTTTAGCTGTTTTATTGTTCTGCCCCAAAATCTGCAATCTATTAATTATATTGAGCTAGCTTTGGTACGCAGATGTGAATAAATGGCCCATGGTAATGCAGCTGAAGGAAAGATATCTGGAAAAAGGTTCATAGCTTGCTCAGGCCTGTCTAGATTCTGTAGATAGAATCAGTTCATCGTGAAATGGTTTGTTTGACCTTTGAATGCTCCAAGAAGCAACCTCAATATATCAGTTTATCTTATTCAAAGCATAGATCTTTATCAAAGTAATGTAAAAAAAACTCATGTATGTTTTGTTCGACATTGTAGCTGTCGCACAGAAATAATATACGTGTGGTTAGGTTTGATGTGGGCTGGTAATTGCATTGTATAGTAAAAAACTTTGAGGCTTGTGGTTTGTCTTGGGTGTAAATATAAAAATTGGCACGGATTCGTTTTTACAATTAAGGGAACACAATTTGGTGAATACTGTAAACACATTTTTGACAACATTAGAACTGGTATTTAATGTTTGACAACTTAAAGGTGCACTAACAAGACATGTAATTGAGTAACTGCAAAATAGATATGTTTAATGCCATACTCTGAAACATCCAATCATAGCAATTATATCTTATGAAGACATGTAGGTTCACTGGGAAAGTTAGATAGTACACGTTTAAAATATAGTATAAAAATAGTATAGTGTAAAAGAAAAAGGTTATACTAAACGGACTGAATTCAATTAGATATTTTAGTCTCATGCTTTTGTCCAGAATAAAGACATCACGTGCCCCTCCCTCCTCTTTTCTCACCACCCTCCCTCTGTCTCCCTCTCTCTCACTCCTTCTTTCTTTCTGTCTTTCTCTGTCCCACATTCTGAGATACTGTATCAGGTCATGCCATGTTATGCTGTTGTGTCTGCTGCCGAGCAATCTGTGTAAATATTGAAGTTTGGTTGGAGTTCAGCTGAACAGAAGTAAACCCGTTGACTTAAGGATTAAACTTGTACTACTACTACTACCTTTTCCAGTAGAGACCTGCTTGTCTCCATAGAGATGCTATTGCATTGCCTTAAGTTTTCCACAGTACTGCTTTAAACATATGTATCTCCATGGCGACAAGCAGCTGATGTCACAAGTCAAGAATACAGAGCAGATCTGTGGAGAGGTGATCCAGTAAGTTTAGTAAATCTAGTTTAAATCACAACTGTAGCAATTTTTTCCACACTTGTTTCATAGTTCATTACCTTATCTTTTTGCATAATTATTTAGGTTTAGATTAGTGGATTTAAAAGAGTCGTGGCAAAAGCTCTCAAATCTATTACACATCTCTATATATCTGACCCAAACTACTTCACAAGACTACACCTGCACGGGAGTTCATGCAGAACAACTAAATGCAGAAAAAAGCACTAGGAAAGAATGTATTCATATAAAAACAGATTCAACTTGTGAATTATGAGTTTAATCTGCCTTTTTGTAAGTAAATACCAAAAATACCAAATCTTCACCTAACACACTCACTAACTTCTCCTTTGTTGTTGTCCCAATAAAAATTTTCGTCGACCATTGGCCAATTAATCAACTAAATGACTAAAGGCCTACAGCCCTTATATCTATAGATGCAGTGCTCATAATTGGGTTTATAGCATTTTAGAACCACTTTCAGATGTGAATTTGGGATTTTAATGTTTTTGCCAACCGGTAATTGCTGCTGGATACAATTCAAACTGCAGTGTTCCCTATAAAAAATTCAACATAAGGAAGTGTATGTAAAACCCCACATGGGAACAATACGACTTGGAAATGGATCATTCATTTTTTTTAATTTTTTTTTGTTTTGAAGCATGGATTTCAAACTTCAAATGATCTCACCAAACCACTGAAAAGCAGAAACAGAAAACATGCTTTATGTATTGTTCAAACACATATAGTTTTCATATGTGTAGCCTCTTTTGTTGTACTTCAAATAAAAATATTCTTCAGCTGTACAGCAGCTGCAAAAGCGGATAAAGTCATGGACTATCTAGCAACTGACCCTGAGACATGTTATGCAAATTCAACATTTGGAAGCTTTTAAAGAAGGGATATTGTGTAAAATCATCTTTTTGAAGGTTTCTACCATGTTATAACATTGTTCCCTAATCAAAAACATGCCTGAAGTGGTTTTACATGTTATCCACACAGTAATCTAGCGATCTCTCCCGGGTCCTATTCAAACCCTCCTTAAAGTTAGCAATACGATTCAGTCCAAAGCTCAGCCCATAGCAATTTTCCATAACTTTCCAAATTATGATACAAAACAATATCTCAATAATCTTCACAAATTTGATGTGCTTGGAAGGAAGAGTGAGCAAAAGGAGGGGAAAACCGAACTGTCATAACGTGTTAATTTGTTAAGTTGTTTTCAGCGATTACAGCTTTTTCAGAAAAGGAAACATGGTGATATAAATATGCTGTGTTTGCAGTTAAGACCCCATAGAAGTGTAATGCCCCTTTTTTAAGTAGAAATCAACCAATATGTTTTGTTTTTTTCATGACAATGCCGATACTAATTGTTTAGAATCCAGAGCACTTGATGGCCAGTAGGGTCTACCAATATTTTTGGGACAATATGTAGGGCAGATTTTCATTATTTTCCCCAAAGTATATAGTTTGAAATTAACTGGTTAAAAGAGCTGTGTTGTCACATTTTGTGCAGTGTCCTCTTTGTACTAAAGTGTTTAAATAAGGCTTTATGTGGATTCTTTAGGTAGCTGGTCAGCCCAATCAAAATATCAGCCTCTGCTGGAGATCGAAAGTTGACAGCCGATACGCTAAAAAGTGCATCTACTTTTAAGCATGTTCTAATGGTTTTCCCTTATTGTTCGCTTACTCAAAGTTCTATTTTGACAGATTGATGCTTGTTTGGACGTCAATTTTCTCATTTAATTACAAAGCCCCACACGGACAAAACAGACCAAGACTAAATCTGGACTAAACCACGTATAAGGTTGATCCTGATTTAGTCCTGACTTGGTTTAGTCCTGTTCTAGTCCTGGTTTAGTCTATAACCTCTTTTTTTTTTGTCCATCAAATTGAAGACTTTTAACTTAAAAGTGTTTCCACTTTTTTGCGTTTAAGCCATTTTGGTCAAATTCAAACTGTGCATACTTTTGCCATTATTTTTTTGTTAAATCCCGGCTCCCATCGTAATATAATCAATAAAGACATAAATTATTTTAGTTAATTTGAACTCTCCCTCCCTCTCTTCTCAAACCTGCAGCCCGGAGCGTATCCCGTGGCGACACAGATCCAGGTATTGAGTTTGGCACTGCACCCGCCTCCTGTCTAATTTCTGGCTCTGCTCTGTGCCAAGAGGTGATGTAGTGTATAGAGACTGGAGACAGATTCTAGTTTCGACCTGCGCAGCAAACAGCCGGGATGGGTGGAGTCAGGCGGGGCAGGAACAAGGACCAACTGAGCAAGGGTGACATCTGTTGGAGAAATTAAACACCTAAATTAAAGGCGTTGTGAATGAATGTTTAGAATGATCTTGAGCTGTATTGGAACAAGTATAAGACCACACAGACAAGTATACACCCATGGACCACTATGGAACCTACCTGGACGACTGAGGGATTACACAAATATACACATAGTAATATAAGAGAAAGTACTATGATTTAATGTTAAAAGTGTTTATTATCATTGTGGTATTTGAATTGGTACTGAGGATTGAGTCTATTCCAAAGTATCAAAATTGACTTTGAAATTTTACTATGGTGACAACATTCGACACTTATATTCAATAGCTTAACAAAGGCTTTGAGAACCATTGGATATCTCTTTTACAACCTACTATTGAGTACACAACTAGTTTAGACAATAAACTACAAAGCAACAATTTTGGACCTCTGCAGTCTCACAATAGGAAATCTTACGTCAACATTCATTAAGACAAATCGAAGAAAACTGGACTGGGAAAAAAAAAAAAATGCGGCTCGGTTATGAGTAGAGCAGCCAATTGTACTTCATTAAGAGTAATGCTACATCAAAATACTATTATTCAAATAGAAATAGTAGTAGTGGTCCAAGAAATTATTCAAGTAAGACTAAAAAAGTCTTTTTTAGAGTAAAAAGAGTAATTTAAAGAGTAACTGTCAGGAGACAACATTTGATTTATAAGACAAAACCAAAAATAATGCAGACAATCTGGTCATTTCAAAGGACTGTCCCCAAAATGAAAAAAAAAAACTAAATCATATCTGAAGGAGCGGTGCAAAAAACACAAATGTCATTTCCTATTGTCAACATAAAGCTTTTGTCACTTGTAGACTCACTCACAGTGGGAAAAGGAACCAACAGTTTTACTTAAGTAAGAGCACTGTAATAAACAATAAAAAATATTACTAAAGTAGGAGTAAAACTGTACTATAAAAGTTACTCAAGTAAATGTAATTGAGAAAATGTAACTGAGTACTCTCCACCTCTGCTGGTCTTGTTTTCCATGTGGTTAAGTGATAGGGGGTCTTCCTTCAGAAGAGAGCCCCTGGTCCAAAGGAACACATTGGTTGGATTTGAAGTCGCTGTGAAAATATTTGCTTTGGTGTCGAGGCTCATCTTGAAGTGGTCAGGACTCCAGCCGTGATAAAAGCAAAGACCTGAAGTGTTTTAAACTAGATCAATATGTAAAGAATGCAGGTTGGACAATGTTTTGGGACTAAAACTTGTATAGGCAAATATTTATTAATATCATGAAATCATATTAAATCAATATCATAAAAGCCGCACTATGTAACTTCTTGCCAAAAAAAGGACTAAAATAAAATCTTGTTTTTTTCCTTTTGGTTATTTTTATTGCTCTGAAAAACTTGCATCGTTACCATCAGTGGGCTTGCATCTCCACAAATCTGACTATTATTTTGCCTGGAGGAGGGTCTCCTACTTGTTTTCATGGAAAAGTTGTTCCTTTGACTATAATCTTCCACATTATGGCATAAAACTCATCTATCTCCATGGAGAATGTTGTAAGTATGGTTGTAATTGTCTATTTCTATTGAATCAAGTAGGTGACGTGCCACCTCCAAAGTTACATATTGTACCTTTAATTGGTGGTAAAATAGAAATATGCATATTTTGTTATTGCATTTTTGGAATGTTTGCTCCATACTTAAAAGACATTTTGCCATAAGTCATTGTTATGTATGACTAATGAGATTTATGCACAGTCAGTGGATAACACTATATACAAAACTGATTTCCACATAAAACTTACAATTATCAAATGAACCTAGAATCTACGTTTACAACAGTTGTTTGACATTTTAACTTTAGTCAATTCAAACTGCTCCACTCCTCTGAACCAGGATGTTGAGTTTTGAGTTAATGACCTCTGCTGGTCATTAATGTAAAAATCAGGATCCAGTAGCTTACATTTAGGTGTTTTATTTAGTTGTGTTATTAAATTCTACCAACCTAATCACAAAGTTGTTCATTAAGTCTAAGAAACACTATGAAAATTAGATATTTAGTGTTACCTGTGTATTCCTGCGTGTGAACATGCTGTTTCTAGTCCTAATCTTTTTAATTACTTCAGATTAGTTTTTGTTGTGGTCAAATCAAGGTGCTTTTTAACTTGTTTTTGTATTGTCAAAAGGCCCAATGTATTTCCCTCTACACTCCCCAGCTGTATTTATGGATTTAGAAGCATTAATGTGTCTTATTTGTTGTTATATGAATGTAACGCAGTGTTAGTTCTACAGTAATGATTGGTTTTTGATGAGTGGGGAATTCCAGACTGCACTTTTAATCCTACCACTCATGCTTCCGCCGCCACTCCCTCCTCCTGCTCAAAGTTTAGCTAACACAAATTCACTCATATTTTCACCTTATTTTATACATTTCTGAAAATAACATTCTATTGTCTAAAGAAAGTGTGTGTTTTTTTTTTATTATTACCATTGTATTCGTATTCATCAAGTCTATTCCTTAGTATCGAACTGAAGATTGAAATTTTAGAATCGTAACAACACTATTACACCTACAGTGAGTTAGCTTGGGATCAGTTAGGGCATGTCATATACCTCCCCTCTCACCCCTCAGACCTGATTTTGTGGCTGTCTGGTGGAAAAGTGGGCCGTAGGTGAGGAGAACCACAGCAGAGCCAGAGGAGCTCAGACCAGAACTACCAGAGGCACATTTCTGCAGCTCATTGACCTCTCTTAAGTGGATTATATGCCCAGCCGGTGCAGTGGAGAGAGGCGAGAGGCACTGCTAGCTCCGCGCTAACCCGACATCGTTCATCTGTGGAGTTAGTGGAGAAAATTAGTTAGTAGTGTTGTCATGATAATAAAATGTCAAACTCGATTTCGATACAAAGGATTACACTCGATAATAAGGATTCTGATGCCACAATAATAATACAAAAACACTATTTAGACAGTAGAATGTAATTTTCAACATTAAATCGTAGCACTTTCTTTCATATTACCGTGCAACCTTATTTCTGTGTAATCCCTCAGTCGTCCAGGTAGGTTCCATAATGGTCCATGAGCGTATACTAGTCTATGTGGTTTTACAGCTCTTGAACATTAAAGCTATTCAGGAAAGGTTCATTTCTGTTCTGTGAATGTGACTTTTTTTGTATTGATATTTGCTCAAATGAGTATCTAGTTTTGATAGTAGTTTTTGTATTGATTAGTATCTGAGTTTCAATACTTTTGACTACCCTATTACACAGTGCACTAACTTTAACCCTGCATAGGCCAAAGTGCATTACAACTACTGTATACTGTAATAACAATAGTATGAATGTGAGTGTGTGTGTGGGGGGGGGGGGGGGGGGGGGGGGGGGGGGGGGGGGGGGGGGGGGGGAACTTTGACCGTCTGGAAAAGTGCTTTATAAAACAAATGCATTCTTAATTCTTCTAAGTATCCTTAATCTTTTGCTATTTCTATTTACCTTAATTTTACTAGTTATTACAACTTTTCACTTTGGCAGACAACAAATTTATAGTGAAGATGGTGATAGGTAGATAAATAGAAAGAGAAAGACAGATAGATATAGATATAGATAGATTGTGTGGGAGAGAGGGCTGCATTGAGTTGAAGCAGACCAGAATAATGTGCAGATCCACCACTTATAAAAACACATGCCTAGCCATGTGTATTAGCCTAGCCATGTGCAGGCCTCTTTGGACAAAGAGGAATTACAGAAATGTTACATAGTGCCCCTTTAAGTGCAATTGCTTTCTCATTTGAAGAAATATTTATTAGTGAACCTATATAAAGTTCTTACTGTACGGTCATAGATACTCATTTGAGCAAGTATACTTAAAAAGATTCACAGGACCTAAATGAATGACCTAAATTTCTGAATAGCTTTAGAATGATCTTGAACTGTATCAGAACAAGTATAAGACACATAGATTAGTAGGTGACACGCACATGGACCACTATGGAACATGCCTGGACGACTAAGGGTTTACACAGATATAAGACCACAAAGTAAACAGATATAAGACCATATATATAAAAGAAAGTACTATGATTTAATGTTGAAAATAAAATTCTATTGCCTAAATAAATTGTGTTTTTTATTATCATCGTGGTAACAGAATCAGTATTCTCTGTAGCACAAAGTGCCATTGAAAATGTGTTGAAGTGGATTTGTCTGTCTATGGCTAACACCTGGTTTATAACTGTCTATATACTTCCTCCTCACACAGAGGAATGTGCCAAATGCAATCTAGTATACACCTGTTTCTATTTATATGAGCAAAATCAGACAGTGGTTGTGCATCGTTTACATTCATCCCCAATTATAGGCCTGTCACAACAATTACTATATCAAGTTATCCTTTAAGATATTGTAGCAAGGACAAACAATTTAGGCTCTGTATTTGTTGTCTGCATGTTGTTTCATTTGGCTATTATTTTTTACGTGTTTTTAAAAAATACTGTACATTTAGATTAGAAGGTTTTGTGTCTGTCTTTAAGTAACCTAGTTTCACTATCATTGTTTATTATATCATATCATAGTCTTCTGTAGGGAATACTTTTGTCACATACTAAAATTTCAATCTTGACACTAAGGAATAGTAGACTCGCTATGCAATACCAATTTCAATACTACATCGACAGTTAAAACCACTCTTTCTTTAGAGACAATAGAGTGTAGTTTGCAACATTAAATCATAGGACTTTGTTTTACATTGTCCATTGTAGCCTGGTTTAACAGAGAATCTGTGTGAGAAAATATATGGCATATTTTATAAACTAGTGATCTTATTTACACAATGAAAAATGGTTGGACAATGATTGGAAAATGTAATATGTGCTTTGCCCACCAGATGACAGCACAGGCACAAATGATAGTTAGCAACAATTAGCAAGTCACTACTAGCACTTCTCTTAAGCATCTCACTTTCTTCAATTGGTGCGTATATTGTTGAATATTTTTAGTTTTTTAGGTGAGCAAATAACTATTCCATGTTTTGAATCATTTTGAGCTGTACATTTAGTTATTATTATTCATTTAGTTGCTATAATATGATGATGTAACTTACCTTTGGCATGCGTAGCTAATGTTCCAGGCTGTGTGGTTTATCAAAGGCTAGCTAACTTACTAAAAGACTATTTAAAACTTTTATATACAATGCTGTTTTTCATTCTTTTTATAATCTGAAATCATATAAAAATAACTGTTTTAACATTCAAGTATTTAATCATATTTTATGGTTTTTATTCTAGTTTTAATATAAAATTTGTGTTGTTGCTGGCTTGTGCCTTTTTTGGCTAGCATGCTACTCCCTTTTTCCATCCACTGGTTGCTTAGCATGCGTGGTAGAAAATTGTCTAGCATTACAGAGTCAAACAATCCTGGGAAAAGTTAATCAGCAGCTTGGCACTCCCTTTACCTCCCTCTAAAATACTCCAATAATAACACTATTCACTTTTAACTGGAGAAGTAGGAACTGTATCTCCTCTCCATGGCATTTTTTGTACTTAAGCTCCCATACCTTGTTTGACATTAGCTACAGTCAATGATCTTTCACTGTCAGAGAAAGCCATCAAAGAAGTCACATTTCAGCCTTTCTTTTACTTACGTTTGGGCACACTCTAGTGGCTGCACAGAAAACTAAATTACAATTTCCGATTCACTAACACTTTAACAAATGAAAAACACTTGTGTGAAATACTTTTACTCTGAAAGTACATGTATAAACGGGTCCATTCATGTGATACTTTTAACTTTTTACCTTTGTATCTGTACTTTTACTTAAATAACAAAACTGAGTACTTTTTCCACCACTGGCAGCTTTGTACTTGGAATAGGAAAAGTATATTTTTGGAAAAACCCAATATTTTTCATATCGAGACAAAAAATTAAGCGAAACGTCTCACAACCCCTCAAGTCAAGACTATTAACTAACAACTAATTTAGATTTATTTACTTGGAATTATGTATAAATCTGTACAAATCTCAGTGTAATGTTTGACTCTGTGCAGGGCTCTGTGTTATTGGAGGAGCCCGCTGACAGCTCCCACTGGACACCGCAGTTTTCTAATGCAAAAGTTAGGATTGGTTTCTTTTTTAAGTCGTTTTAGATGAATATTGAGATTTAAAAAGTGTTAAATTACAGTTGTCCCTTTTGTGCAATTTTTCATGCTTTTTTACAGAGTATGAACGTGCATTGTGTTCTGCGTCCTGATTGGCTGTTGGACTGTAGACCATTGTCCATCAGTCTCCTCCGTGCCGTGTCTCCTGTACAGTACAGAATGTGTTCAGACAAATTTACATAAATGTTGGACCGCAAGTGTGACTCTGAAGTGCTGTATGTTTGCAATTTGTTTTCTCCCCGACAAAACCCACAATGTCGAAACGTTCTGCACCGACAAAGGCGCCTACGAAGGTTTGAACTTTGAGAGAGTTTAAACGAGAGAGAAATGTGAGAAAATGTTAATGCCTGTGTGAGAAAAGTGTATAAAGTGTGTGGTGAGGGGTTTACAGCCAACATATAGAATAATCGTAAAAAATAAAGCTGATACTTGATATATAGTTGAGTTTGAGTCTGAGTCTGACTGTTTGAGGTTGTGGACACGTGTCTTTAATATTGATAACAAGTTTAAGTTACAGCTCTTCAGTGTTTTTTTCACATAGTATGCTTATTTTAAATGTTCAAATAATATAAACTCAATTTCTCACATGTAAGAAATGTCTGTTACTTACCGTCAGTGGTGAAAGAAGTACTCAATTTTGTTACTTAAGTAAAAGTACAGATACTTATTTAGTACAGAAAAAAGTATAAGTGTCACATTAAACAAGCTACTTAAGTAAAAGTATTAAAGTACCCTTTTAAAAATATACTTAAGTATTTCCTGAACATTTTGAGGTCTTATAAGGCTTAAATTGTGTTTAGTTTGAGAAAGATTTGTGCTTAATTTTTGTTCAACAGAAACAATTAAATAGATTTTTTTCTAGCTGTTTTTATTTGTATATTGTTGTTTCTTCAAATTATGAGCATGTTAAAAAATAAACCCCTCAGGCATTTCAGCTGGTCTCAACCAGTAATAAAAATACATTTACTTTTCAATCCAGTTCAAAAATGTAGTAGATATATTTGCTCTCAAATGTAGTGAAGCAAAAGAAAACATTTTAAACTTTATATTTTATGTTAAAAAAAAAGTGCAGATACCTAAAAATTTTACAGTACTTTACTACTTTTATGTTCCACCACTGCTTACCATTGTTGTCATCACTTGAATAGTAAATTATTTAATTAATGTTTTTTGTTTCTTGTCTTACAGGCTTGTAATGGATGTGTGGGAAGCAAATGTGACTGCACCGGAGTGAAAGGAGCCAAGGTACACGCAAACCGATTGAAATGATTTTAAAATGCCCCCTTGGTTTTTGCAAAAACTCAGTGATATGACTTTTTAAAGTTTGTCATCGCAAGAAAAGGAAAATTTGAAAGTTTACCACATAAACGTGAGAATTGTTGTACTGTATTGTAATTGAGTACTCCCCACTTCTGGAAGTAGCAACAACCAAATATGAATACAGAAAAGTGAAGTGTGGCTGGTAGTACAGATTGTGTAACAGGCTTTTAGAGGTGGAAGCACTCAGTTACATTTACTTGAGTCATTTTTTTAAAGAAATTGTACTTTTCAAAGTAATTTTCTAACAGAATACTTTTACCCCTACTTGAGTAATATTTTTATTGAAGCAACAGTACTCTTACTTGAGTAAAAGTTTTGGTTACTTTTCCCACTGTGAGTAAGTCTATAAGTGACTTAAGATTTATGTTGACAATATGAAATGATTTGAACATTTGTGTTTCTTGCACCGCTCCTTCAGATATGAGTTAGTTTGTCTCATTTTTGTGTCTGTTCTTTAAAAAACAGATTTTGTGCATAATTAAATTTGTAATTATTTAAAATTACATTAACTTCAAATTATAAATGTTACGTCATGACAGTTACTCTTTAAGTTACTCTTACTTAAGTAGTAATTTTCCCAAATACTTTTTTACTTTTACTTGAGTAATTTCTTGTACCACTACTTTGCACGTCTACTTGAGTAATTATTATTAAGTAATTATCTTACTTGAGTACAATCTTTGGCTATATACTCTTATGGATAATGTCTGTCTGTCTTTAGTTTATTTTATGGAGAATGATTTGTAGGGCTGTGTAATTAATTTAACTTTAATTATATTGAGATCCAGTTATTTTAAATTGTCAATGATCAGCTTAGGTCTTTTTTAATCAAGAGGTCCACAGACAATCCTCTGTCAGTAAAAGGTTTGAAGCAGAATTCAGACTTCTCATTTATGTTCATGAAATTAAGATTGAGAACAATACACTACCAGTCAGAAGTTCAAACACTTTTTCATTTATTTTTCTTCTTTATCTCCATGATTATTTACATTGTAGATTCTTATTGAAATCATCAAAACTATGAATGGACACATATGGAATGTAGTGAACAAAAAATAAACTCCAAATGATAAAAATTTTGTTTAGGATAAAAAATAAAAAGAGCCACTCTTTGCTTTTTGTACTTTTGGAATTTTTTGACCCTGACAAGGCATAGCTGTGAAGTGAAAACTATTTCAGGAGATATCATGAAGCTCATTGAGAGATGGACAGGAGTTTGCAGTGCTATCAACAAAGCAAAGCGTGGATACATTGAGGATTTGAATATAAAATATTCCATACATCTTGCTTCATATATTTTGTATGTATCTAAAATGTATAAAGTAGTAAACAAAGAAAAAAAATAAGATAAGACGGTGTGTCCAAACCTTTGACTGGTAGTGTATGTATTTGCTTTTATATAAAAAAATATATTTTACAAATTTGTGATTATTGTTTTCAGGGTGAGAGAGGCTTCCCAGGTCTGACTGGGCAGCCAGGAGTCCCAGGTTTCCCAGGACCAGAGGGACCCATCGGACCCAGAGGAGAGAAGGTAGAGATTAAAATTGTATTTATTTACATATTCACTATAATAATAAATGCAATAGCTGGAAAACTGCCAAAGGTAAGGGGGATCAGAAAGCCACAAAAACTACTATACAAAAGTTGCCGACATTGATACAAATTGCATTTTGAACAATAACAGGTCTTTCTATAAAGGTCTATCTATCACATGTAACTGATTGACAAAGTTTTATATTTCTTATATATACATAAGATTTCACACTTGGTTAGGCTCTGGTTTGAACCCAGTTAAATTCTAATCTGTACTTGGTCAGGTTCTGGTTTACTCCAGGTTTAATTCTGGTCTAATCCAGGTTCAGTTCTGGTCTAGTCCAGGTTTTGTTCCAGGTTTAATCCCAGTTTAATTCTGTTCTAATCCAGGTTTTGTTCCATGTTTAGTCTCAGTTTAGTTCTAGTCTAGTCCCAGTTTAGGTCTGGGTTTAGTCCCTGTCTAGTTTTGGTCTAATTGATCTAGTCCAAGTTTAGTTCTGGCTTTAGTCCTGATTTAGTTCTGGTCTAGGTTTAGTTCCAGATTTAGTTCTTGTCTAGTCCAGGTATAGTCAGGATTTAGTCCCAGTTTTGTTTTAATTTTGATGTGGTGTGTATGCAAGTGTGAATGCGCCTTTAATTTCAGTTGTATAAAACTCACAAAAAAATCTGTAAATGAAACATGAACAAGTCATATTTACGAAATGTTAGTGCCATATGAAACATGGGGAATCAGTTTTTATGCAACTAAAACCTGGAACAATCTTCCTGAATATGTGAGACAGGCCTCTACTTTGACAATGTTTAAATCCAGGCTCAAAACATTTCTGTTTAGCTGTGCATATGACTGAAAGGCTTTTATTCTGCACTCTTCAGTTTTAATGTTATTTTTATGATGACTATTTGTGATTATTTATGTTTTGATTTATGCGATTTTAATGTCTTTCTTATTCTGTAAAGCACTTTGAATTACTTTGTGTACGAATTGTGCTATACAGATAAACTTGCTTTGCCTTTCCTTGCCTTTATGGTCTATATACCAGTGAGCACAAAATGACTTGTTTGCTCTCAATATCCATCCATCCATCCATTTTCTTCCGCTTATCCGGGGCCGGGTCGCGGGGGCAGCAGTCTAAGCAGGGACTCCCAGACTTCCCTCACCCCGGACACGTCCTCCAGCTCCTCCGGTGGGACCCCAAGGCGTTCCCAGGCCAGCCGAGAGACATAGTCCCTCCAGCGTGTCCTGGGTCTTCCCCGGGGCCTCCTCCCGGTGGGACATGCCCAGAACACCTCCCTAGGGAGGCGTCCAGGAGGCATCCTGAGCAGATGCCCGAGC
The DNA here is from genome assembly GCF_009829125.3 of Periophthalmus magnuspinnatus. NCBI lineage: Eukaryota > Metazoa > Chordata > Actinopteri > Gobiiformes > Gobiidae > Periophthalmus > Periophthalmus magnuspinnatus. Next base: position 6,490,874 of record NC_047143.1, read on the forward strand.
CACCTCAGCTGGTTCCTCTCAACGTGTAGGAGCAGCGGCTCTACTCCGAGCTCCTCCCGTGTGACCGAGCTCCTCACCCTATCCCTAAGGGTGCGCCCGGCCACTCTGCGGAGGAAGCCCATTTCAGCCGCTTGTATCCGCGATCTTGTCCTTTCGGTCATTACCCAAAGCTCATGACCATAGGTGAGGGTAGGAACGTAGATTGACCGGTAAATCGAGAGCTTCGCCTTCCGGCTCAGCTCCTTCTTTACCACAACGGACCGATACAGCGACCGCATCACTGCAGACGCTGCACCGATCCGCCTGTCAATCTCCCGCTCCATCCTTCCTTCACTCGTGAACAAGACCCCGAAATACTTGAACTCCTCCACTTGGGGCAGAGACTCACCACCCACCCGGAGAGAGCAAACCACCTTTTTCCGGTCGAGAACCATGGCCTCGGATTTGGAGGAGCTGATTCTCATCCCAGCCGCTTCACACTCGGCTGCAAACCGCCCCAGTGCCTGCTGCAGGTCCTGGCTCGAAGAAGCCATCAGGACAACATCATCTGCAAACAGCAGAGATGAAATCCTGTGGTTCCCAAACCAGGCCCCCTCCGGCCCCTGACTGCGCCTAGAAATTCTGTCCATAAATATAATGAACAGAACCGGTGACAAAGGGCAGCCCTGGCGGAGTCCAACATGCACTGGGAACAGGTCTGACTTACTGCCGGCAATGCGAACACAGCTCCTGCTCCGGTCATACAGGGACCGGACAGCCCTTAGCAAAGAGCCCCGGACCCCATACTCCCAGAGCACCCCCCAAAGGACACCACGAGGGACACGGTCGAATGCCTTCTCCAGATCCACAAAACACATGTGGACTGGTTGGGCATACTCCCATGAGCCCTCGAGGACCCGATGGAGAGTATAGAGCTGGTCCAGTGTTCCACGACCAGGACGAAAACCACACTGCTCTTCCTGAATCCGAGGTTCGACTATCGGTCGGATTCTCCTCTCCAGCACCCTGGAATAGACCTTACCGGGAAGGCTGAGGAGTGTGATTCCCCTGTAATTGGAACACACCCTCCGGTCCCCCTTTTTATACAGAGGGACCACCACCCCGGTCTGCCATTCCACAGGTACTGTCCCCGACCGCCACGCAATGTTGCAGAGACGTGTCAGCCAAGACAGTCCCACAACATCCAGAGACTTGAGGTACTCAGGACGGATCTCATCCACCCCCGGAGCCTTGCCACCGAGGAGCTTGCCAACCACCTCAGTGACTTCAGCCAGGGTGATGGACGAGTCCGCCTCTGGGTCCCCAGTTTCTGCTTCCTCCTCGGAAGACGTGACAGTGGGATTGAGGAGATCCTCAAAGTATTCCTTCCATCGCCCGACAACATCCCCAGTCGAGGTCAGCAGCTCTCCACCCGCACTGTAAACAGTGTTGGTGAAGCACTGCTTTCCCCTCCTGAGGCGTCGGACGGTTTGCCAGAATCTCTTTGAGGCCGTCCGATAGTCCTCCTCCATGGCCTCCCCGAACTCCTCCCAACCCCGAGTTTTTGCCTCTGTGACTGCCCGAGCCGCGGCACGCTTGGCCTGCCGGTACTCATCAGCTGCCTCAGGAGTCCCACGAGCCAACAAGGCTCGATAGGACTCCTTCTTCAGCTTGACGGCATCCCTTACTTCCGGTGTCCACCACCGGGTTCGGGGATTGCCGCCGCGACAAGCACCACAGACCTTACGACCACAGCTACGAGCAGCCGCATCAACAATAGAGGTGGAGAACATGGCCCACTCGGAGTCCATGTCTCCAACCTCCCCCGGGATCAGGGAGAAGCTCTCCCGGAGGCGGGAGTTGAAGACCCCCCTGACAGAGGGCTCCGCCAGACGTTCCCAGCAGACCCTCACAATACGCTTGGGCCTGCCAGGTCTGTCCGGCTTCCTCCTCCGCCAGCGGATCCAACTCACCACCAGGTGGTGATCAGTTGACAGCTCAGCCCCTCTCTTCACCCGAGTGTCCAAGACACGCGGTCGGAGGTCAGATGACACGACAACAAAGTCGATCATCGACCTCCGACCTAGAGTGTCCTGGTGCCACGTGCACCGATGGACACCCTTGTGCTCGAACATGGTGTTTGTTATGGACAAGCTGTGACTAGCACAGAAGTCCAATAACAAAACACCGCTCGGGTTCAGATCGGGGAGGCCGTTCCTCCCAATCACGCCCCTCCAAGTGTCACTGTCGTTACCCACATGGGCGTTGAAGTCCCCCAGGAGAACAACGGAGTCCCCGGTTGGTGCACTGTCTAGTACCCCTCCCAGGGACTCCAAGAAGGCCGGGTACTCTGCACTGCTGTTTGGCCCGTAGGCCGACACAACAGTGAGAGACCTGTCCCCGACCCGAAGGCGCAGGGACGCGACCCTCTCGTTCACCGGAGAGTGAACCCCAACACGCAGTGGCTGAGCTGTGGGGCAATGAGCAAGCCCACACCAGCTCGCCGCCGCTCCCCGCGGGCAACGCCAGAGAAATGGAGAGTCCAACCCCTCTCAAGAAGATGGGTTCCAGAGCCCAAGCTGTGCGTGGAGGTGAGGCCGACTATATCTAGCCGGTAACGTTCAACCTCCCGCACAAGCTCAGGCTCCTTCCCCCCCAGCGAGGTGACATTCCATGTCCCCAGAGCTAGTCTCCATGTCCGGAGATCCGGTCGTCGAGGTCCCCGCCTTCGACTGCTACCCGGATCTCTCCGCACCCGCCCCTCATGGCTCCTCCCGCAGGTGGTGGGTCCACGGGAGGACGGCCCCACGTCGTTTCTTCGGGCTGGGCCCGACCGGGCCCCGTGGGGAAAGGCCCGGCCACCAGGCGCTCGCTGCCGAGCACCCACCCCAGGCCTGGCTCCAGGGTGGGGCCCCGGTAACGCCAGTCCGGGCGACGTAAACTGCCTTGTTGTATTTTTCTTCATGAAGGGCTTCTGCTCTCAATATGAATATTAATAAATGCCTTTTTAAACTTGTATTGTCTTTTTCAGGGCAGTGATGGTCCTCAAGGGCTTTCTGGGCCAAAGGGAATCCGAGTAAGTTCAATTCTTTCATTCAGCTCTTAGTCTTAGTCTTCCTGTATTATCTATTATATATCTATAGTTGAAATAGTAAACTTGCTTTCCTAATACATTTTTACTTACTTACTCACATTTATTTCTCCCTCACTGTAGTCATCTCTCATTTTAAACTACTAAACTTGGTGTAATTTTACTGTAGCCTGTATCCCAGTAAAAAATTGTCTTTTGTACCCCAGTTGTAATATCTCCTACAGCCACCAGATGTCCCTATTGTCCCTAATCTTTGTTGATTTGTTTGATTCTACATGATGTTCAGAATGTAACTATTGTTTCCTCTTCTCACAGGGGCCTGCCGGTTTGCCAGGTTTCCCAGGCACTCCAGGACTTCCAGTAAGATTATAATTTTTTACAATTCAGCCCTAAAATCCACCACTCTTAACCAAATAGTTCAGTTATGCAGTCTATGGTCAAATCTTGCACAGTATTTTACGTATTTTACGATTTTTGCTTTTGTTCAGGGTTTGCCAGGACAAGATGGACCACCGGGACCAAGGGGAGTGCCCGGCTGCAACGGAACAAAGGTGCGCCCACAAAAATAAACATTTAATAGGTTGTGTTCATGTGACATCACAACATTGAATAATACCTATGGATTTAGATTGAGCTGGTTATCGGGTTAAATTAAAATACTATATCAGTATCGCGTACAATTTGACCCAAGCTAATTCTCTCTTATTAGTTATTCTGTTATTCCATAACAGACAGGTCAGTATTCTATTGTTGTATTTACTTGTTAACTGTTTTTTAAATGCATCTTATTTGTGGTTAATATCTCTGTAATTACGGGGCCTATCCTCATGAAACAAAAACTGGTACAAAGTTCAGCGTCTTCACTGTCAGTATAAATTAACAAAAGTATAATTTTTTTTTTCCAATTAACCTCAGAAAGCAGTTCCATTATTCAACTCTAAAGGTGTGATTGTTGCCAGCTAAAATGGCAAGGTTAATATGGCAAGTCTGTGGACCCAATCTCTAACAATCCCTATCCGAAAATTGACCAAAATTGGGACCCATTAACTTCACATTTGAATCTGTTTTCCTTTTTTCAGGGTGAGAGGGGTTACCCAGGATCTGGAGGTATTCCCGGAGCTCCTGGTCTTCAGGTACACTTGTGATAGTCATGTTGTTGTTTTTCCACATTCTTTGGATCTTCCTAAAAATCTTTCATTTTTGTCTTTTCTTTTAAGGGACCTCCTGGTTTACCTGGATCTAAGGTGAGTGATAGTGCGTTAAATAAACTAATGGTTAAAGGGCCCATGTTACACTATTTTCTGTTCTATTTTATAATGTTGTTTCCTCATCAAAAACAGACCTGGAGTTGTATTTTGTTTCATTCACACACACAAACCCTGCATATTTAGGCTGGGTTTTTCACTCCAACACTCCAACTTATGATGTCATGTGTAATACAACCCCACTGTGTTTTTAAACTCCATACACCTTCACTAGAAGCATTTGGATCATTTCAACCTTGGAATGGTCAATCTCTACTGTACAAAGGCTAAAAGTTAAGTGTTAATTTGAAAACTATCAATTCATGACATCACAAGGTGGAACAGAGCATTTTGAGCTTTGGAGATGTAGACAGACTAATAATAAAGGATTACTTAAATGTGTTCATGAAATAAAACACAACTCCTGGGATGTTTTTTGGGAGATAACAGCATTATAAAATGACTTAAAGCTCATAGTGTATTACTTTTAGGGGTATAAAATACAGTACATATGTATTCATTGCATTTACTATTTTCTGTTTATTTGAGGTAGTTGTTGTTCAGTTGATAAGCAGAAATATGATTCTTGATATTAACATTGTAAACTGAAAAAAATGAGTCAATAGATTCTTGGCAATTTTGAAAGAAAGTGAGTAAGAAAGAAATAAGTGATATTTATTTACAGTTATTTTAGTAGTCAAATAGTCAGTGATTATTTTTTCAGTTAGTCGACTAGTCAAACAATTATTTATATTGTAAATTTCAAAACAAACTGCAAAAACCAGATAGAGGTTGAAATGTGGTGACTGAAGGCTTCTAAATTGAGAATATTTACAGATAGATATAGCCAAAGACAGTAGCATTATTAAATCAAAATGTCAAAAAATAATTTCTTGTTGTGTTTTAGGGTCTGGATAGCCCAGTTAACAATTACATTTATCAAAATATGATTACTACTAGTCATGATTAGTCCATTAATCGTTGCAGCCTTAGTGACAGTGTAAAATAATATTGATAAAAGGAATAATACAATAACTATAGAACATTTTTGTGTGTTTATGTATAGGGAGACCCAGGTGATGTGATCTCAACCAATCGCTTCGGAGATAAGGGAGGTGTGGGGCTGCCTGGTTTACCTGGACTTCCTGTAAGTAACACAAATATCACACAAATGTTGATACTTTGCAGCCAATGTCATCAGCATTCTCTGGGGTTGTGATGCTAACTGGAGGCACTGCTCTATCTGAAGCTCTGTTACACATGTGAGACTTTAATCTAAGCTTTATTTTAACACAATCTGACCATAAAGAACTGATTTAGCTGGAATTAATACAAGCGAGTTGATGTGTTAAACAAGTCTCTCACACATAAAATTACAGTCATAAGCTAGTTAGCATTAGCCAATAGTGTTTCAGTTGGTTACACTGTAATGACTCAACAAACTGTCCGTGTTGGGTCATTACACTTTTTTAGGAGCTGAAAGTTATTTAGTTCTGGTTCAAGTCCTGATATCAATTGCTTGCAGTTCCTTGTTTACTGTCACAATTTTCAGTATCTTTTCTTTTAATTGTTAATTGCTATGGAAACAGTACAAATATTTAATCATTCTGAAATTCATAGATTGTCTGGTTCAGGTTTAGTTCAACTTTAGTCCCACTTTTATCCCAGTTATGAGGTGGTGTGTGTTTGAGTGTGTGTAACCTCTATGATGTAATCCTTAGTCCTGTCATGATAATTACTGTATCGACTTATCCTTCAATACATGTTAGGTGTAATAATCATTTTTGGTGGTCAATATTTGCCATGGGTCCTTTTTCTTTTCTAGTGTCGAATTCTTTGTTTTGTAGCATGATAAAATTTCAGAGTTGAATAAATAACTTAAAATAACTTTAAGTACGACTCATTATAGATGCAAACTAACAAAAAATGTCCCATTTTGCTTTTTATTTATTTATTTATTATTGTAGTTTATATATATATATATATATATATATATATATATATATATATATTTATTTATAATATTAGAATATTTAGAATATTAGAATATTTTCAATAAGATAATCCAGTAGGGTTATTGTGTCAGTACTGTAGTTTCACTGTTATCTTTTATCATCTATATTTTCTTCAGCAGTATATCGCACTTCACTTCAAAATGTGTTATTATGACATGCCTACTAATCCTGCTTTTACGTTTTTAGGGAAATCCTGGAGCTCCCGGTCTGCCAGGTCCCAGTGGCCCACAGGGACCAAGAGGATACAACGTAAATAACATAACTATTTTGCCTTTACACAAGTTATCTTTAAATTTTTATATTTACTGTATTTGTAATATTTTTAACTGACCGTTTCTATGTTTTAGGGTCTTCCTGGTCCTCCTGGTGCCCAAGGGCCTAAAGTGAGTACATATTGATTTATATTTATTCATAATTATGTTAATTAAAGGAGCTCTGCCCTATTATCACTGTCTTAAAATGTGAAAAAATAGAAGTACCGTAAATTTCGGACTATAAGCCGCTACTTTTTTTCCACGCTTTGAACCCTGCCGCCTATACAGCAGTGCGGCTTATTTATGGAATTTTACTGGATAACGGCCCCTGGGGGGTGCTCTCTAGCTGTAAACGTAAAAGTGAGACAGACGTGGGGAAAGATTCTGCTCTGAAGAATTCACTAGTTTTGATTTTGAACGATCATTTTGCGCATCATGAAATGGATATGATGCAGTTTTTAAGATAAAGAAGGAAATAGAGCAGGGGTCGGCAACCTGTAACACGCAAAGAGCCATTTGAGACTTTCTACGTAAAATAAAACACTGGGAGCCGCAAATACTTTTTGACATCTAAAATGAAGATAACACTGTGTATAATAATAATAATGCAACGGAATAATGTAGGTTTTATTTTCACGGACAAGCCTTCTACATGTGGCAGATAAATATGGCAAAAATAACTTAAGCGCATAAAAAAATACAGCTCACCAAACCGCTGCATCAGAGGGAGCCCTGCGCTGATTATGTGATTATGTCTACTCTGCTCCGCAGTTTCTTAAAAAAAAAACCCCAAAACTCTAAAGGCGTATCGTTTAATCCCAGGTGCTTATTCTCCATGTGCCAAAGCAGTTTTGAAGGTTTCATTGCCTCATTTGCTTTTCCCGCATATTACACAGAGTGGACTGTGCGTGAGAGTCACCTGTAGCGACAAACCCAGATTTTAAGTAGGCATTGTCTGTTAAATTTATCTTTCGTTTTCTTGGAGATCGTAGTCTCCTCTTCTGGCTCCTCAGATGTCCTTTTCCCCTTTGTTAAAAGCTCTCCAAAGACTTTTGGCTCATTTTCACTCGCTTGTGGCTCTACTTTTGTGCGTCGTGTCTGATGTGTTATACGTGATACGTCATCGCGGAGACAAGAGCAGATAATATACTTGCTACTACATCAAATAGATTTCTGTGGCGAGCAGCAGGATTTTCATGGTACATCTACGGACGAGCTTATTAGTGTGTCATTAGTGTGAAAGTTGCTCCTGACCCCTGTGCGCACAGCGTCTAGAAATCAGGGCTCTTTACGCAGGACTGTGTCTGTGTCTGTGAGACGTGAGCGGTGTTTGTTTTGAACATTGTTCCGCGAGTGTGATGCTTATTTTGAGCAACGAAAAATAAGAAAATATAATTTTATTTTAAGATCATAATAATCTTCCAATTTAAACTACAATAAAAAAGAGCTAACACAAATAAAATACACTTCAATTAAATACTTAAAATTTATTTTCCCAAGCCACGCAGAACCGCAGTATAAGGCTGATGCGCAAGAGGCGCATGCGGCTCCGGAGCCGCGGGTTGCCGACCCCTGAAATAGAGCCACTGCACATAAGCTCAACATCAATGAATCCAACTTGGTCAATGTAAAAAGACGACAAAAGTTTTCAGAGGAAATAAAAGCAGATTTTGGTGCAGTTTTATTTTCTAAACCTGCAGATGTGTTCATCCCGTGTTGATGTCGTGTTGGTGCCAATTTTCAGGCACAGTTTTTAAAAAAGCGTGTCGATGCACCGTCTTTCTGTTTAAATATCTCATGTTACAATACGAAAACCTGTGGCTTATATTCAGGTGCGGCTTATATATGTACAAAATTGATTTTCTTTTCAAATTTAGCTGGTGCGGCTTACTTCATTTTAAACAGTGCAGTTTTCCTCACTTACTTTATGCATTCCGAACATACTAATTATTCACTGTGATGAGTTTATAAAAGGTTTTTCACAACTTTCAGAGACCAAAGCAAAGTTTTGCATGAGGGTAAAGGTAACACCTACTAGCATGCTGCTGTTCACTTCCTGATTATTAGACAATAAAACACTTTATAATTTGATGCAGACAGCACACAGTTGACTTAATTGACCTCAAGAGCTGCTTATATATAATACCTGTACTGGGGTAAGACAATTTTGGTCAAATATATGTGAGTAAATCAGGTACAGGCCCTACACAAAATGTTTTTACATATTCCTCAACTTGAAAATCTAATTACAAGAATCTGCGGACGACATCACTATAACAACCAGCTTTATCCTGTGTCTACTGTTTTAAATATGAAATGAAAGTCACAAATAAATAAGTGGTGTTAGTAAAATTGTAATGTGTTGTATCATTCAGTTACATGTGGTCAGTAATACATTTCTTCTATAGGGAAACATGGGACTCAACTTCCAAGGACCTAAAGGTGAAAAGGTAAGACTAGCCTATGTTAGTGTTGTCACAACACTAAAATTTCTAACTTGATTTCAATACTAAGGATCAAAACCAATTCCGATATCAAGACAATAATGAAAAACTCTCTTTTCTTAGACAATCGAATGTGATTTTCAACATTAAATCGTAGTACTTTTACGTAGTCTTGTATCTGTGTAATCCGTCAGTCATCCAGATAGGTTCCATAGTGGTCCATGGGCATATTCTAGTATATCGGTCTTATACTTGCTCTGATACAGCTCAAGATCATTCTAAATGTGAGTTTTTTAGTTTTGATACTTGCTCAAATGAGTGTCTAATTTCAATTTTAGGTACTTTTGACAACCCTAGTCTAAATAGGACCCCCTTTTCTTCCTTATTACAGCCTTATGCACTGTACTTTTGAATGTTAAGAAGCTGTTTGTTTGGGTTCAGGGTGATCCCGGTTTGCCTGGACCTCCTGGGCCTCCTGGACAGGTGGGGGAGCAGAAGAGACCAACTGACGCAGAGATCGTCAGAGGAGACAAGGTAACAAAGCTTTTTTTTAGAGGATCCATTATGCAAAATCAACATTTTGGAGCGTTCTGCCATGTTGTAACAAAACACATGCCTGAAGAGATTTTAGATCCATGCATGTTTGAATAATCTAGCGATCTCTCCTGGGCACTATTCAAATTATAATAAACAGTACGATCTTATCTAATCCCCACCCCATAAGCATACGTCACCCATGTTAGAAGTGTAATAGCCACAGAGTGTAACTTTTAGCCAAAAAATGTACAAAAATAAAACACATATTTTCATTTTGGTTGTGTTTAATTCCACTGAAATACTTGTGTCTTTACCGTAAGTGGGCTTGTGCTACCACAAACGTGGCCTCGTTTCTCTTGTTTCCATGGAAATGTTGTTCACTGTTAAAGCGACAGAGTAAGAACAGAGAAAACAATGAAATAAAATAGTGACTACAGAATTGCACCACTTCATTTAGTGTGTGCATGAACATTTTAAATGAGATATTTAGATAATTTGACATTTTTAATACAACTGCAAATAATAATGTCATGTCATCTTTTATGTCTTAAAAATGTGCATGTTTTAGGATAACTGCTGTGTTTAATTTCACCAGCAGAGGGAACTGTTGGAAGGTTAAATTTCACAAGCCTGTGATATATACTCTCAGCCACCAGATGGCACTGCAGCCCTTAAATTAATCAACAATTAAAAAGAATCAAATGTATCAAATTTTTTTTACTTTTTAATCATGAATCTACATCTCAGGCAAAACTCATAATTAGGTTATTCTAAAATGAATATTGCACAACTAAGGTATCTCAGTATTTCAATTAATATGTTAAACAAATAAATCCTATTTCTATTTTCATTGATTTGTTGTTGTTGTTGTTGTTGTTTTTTTTTTAGGGAGATCAAGGACCTCCAGGCCCTCCTGGTGATCCAGGCTACCCCGGAGCCCCTGTAAGTCTATCTAGTTGCATACAAATATCATGAGTTTGAAGTTAAATGAACTCAATATTTTTATTTTGAATTTCATAAACCTAACTTATCTGTGTCCCCAGATGTGAGCTAAACACGTTCAAAAGTAGCTTTCTTTTACTGATAACAATTCTTAATTACAAAAACACTGGACATGATGGCCAAATTGTGTATCTTATAATCTGGTGTTTTGCTTCTCAAGTCGCATGAGGCATGGCCTGTCCATATACTAAAAATGAGAAACATTTGTGTCATCTATCTGTAGGTTGTGGCATTGGTAGCCCAGGTTCAATTGTAGTGTAATACCTTTTTTTAAACTGTAAGAGGCAAGCTACATACAGTTCCTTTAAAACATTTATTGCAGAGAATATCTAAAATAACCTATGACCTGTTTTTAAATGTACGTTTTGTTTTACAGGGCCCTTCTGGTGGAGCAAAGGGAGAGAAAGGAGAACCTGGAGAGGCAGGCAAAAGAGTGCGTGCAACATTTAAACTAAATTATTATTTTTAAAGTGGCACTTTAGTAGAATTTTAAAGACAGAAAGAAAGATGTAACTTTTTTGCCAAAACACAGACTAAAATAAAAGCAAGACTTTTTAAAAAAAAATTTGCCCTTACTGTGAGCGGGCTTGCATCTCCACAAACCTGACTCATGGAAACTATTAATCTTCAGAGTATGGCATAACACATATCTATCTCTCTTGTAAACTAGATAGGAAGTGAGGACATTTAGTGTTACATAGAAAATATAAACTTGTCATCAAGCATATTAGGAGGGATATGAGAGTTATAATCTGTGGTAATTTTAGATATATTTCTTATTTTTAGGGCAAACCCGGAAAAGATGGTGATCCTGGACCTCCAGGCTTCCCCGTGAGTAATGTTAAAAAAATAAAAATGTTTTTCATTACATTTTTCAAATATAATATAATTTAATATAATTTTATTTTTTCTCAGGCTGTGGTAAATGATTTAACCTTTGTTATGTTTGCAGGGAATCAAAGGAGATCAAGGTCTTCCAGGTCCACCAGGCCGAGACGGAGAAAGAGTAGGATTTTTTGTATATAAATATGATATGATAAAATGATAAATGATAACTACACTATTCACAAACTGATATTACTGTTTTTTCAGGGTATTAAAGGTGACAGAGGATATCCAGGACCTCCAGGAGTGGTGAGTAAAATACACTATAATGAGAACTATCAGTTTTAAGAGGTTTGAGGACATTACAAAGACAAAACAGTAGTCTTAATTGTAACAGAGTGTTTTGACCACTAGATGGAGATAACTTGATGAGATAGTAGTAACTTTGATTTGATTATTTGGAAATAAGCAAAACGCAATTTAGTTTCATTCACAGTTTTTTCTATGTTTTGTTTGAAAGACCTTTCACTGGGTTTCTCCTTAGCTTTCTAGTTGTGTTATTAGTGTTTTCTGTCTCTATTTATTGTAATTTGTCCTGTTTTGTCCAGGTGATTGGAGGGCAAACTGGAGGTCGTGTTGGCCCCAAAGGTGAACCAGGTATCCCTGGATCTCCAGGACTTAAAGGAGACAGAGGACCTCAAGGTTAGTCCAACGATAATTTAAGCATAATAAAATTTCCAATTTCCATCCAATTTTATTCTTATGATGAAGTCATTACAGTAAATTAACTTTTTGGAATTCCAAAGTGGAATCATGAAACATTTTTCAAGGACTTTGTATTAGTAAAAGTGAGTTTTTAAGGAGTGTTTCTCCCTCAGGTTTGTCTGGCCCCCCTGGTCCCCCTGGAACTGCAATTGCAACACAGCCAGGCATTCCTGGACCGCCCGGCTTCCCTGGAGAAAGGGGGCAGAAAGGAGAATTAGGCGTCCCGGGCATCTCCCTGCCAGGACCACCAGGACGCCCTGGTGCCACTGGAGCTCCGGGACAGCCCGGCGCTCCCGGACCCCCAGGCTACTCCACTGGCAACTGCCTCGCAGGGGAGCCTGGGCGTCCTGGTCTGCCAGGGGATAGGGGCTACCCAGGAGAGACAGGCCAGAAAGGTGAGACTCTGCCAGAACATATTCACCTTATACAGCATTGGTGCCTAACCCGACAACTGCGATTGACTGGTCACTCTCCGAGGCAGTGGGGGTCGATCCCAAGCCCCTATCAGTTTATATGAAGTTTATTGTAAAAGTGACATTGAATGACCAGTCACACCGAGATTCACACTAGTACGGGGTAACCACGAGTGCCAGTTGTGCTTTTGGTTACTTTCCTGTGAGTTTTAATGAGGCAGCTGGACCATTCCGCTATCTGTTCAGCTGTGCTCTGCAGCGGGCAGACAGCAGAGCAGCAAAACCACAGACTGTGTGTGAGCAATATACACACTCAAAGGAGAGATGAGAGAGGAGAGTGAGGAGAGTCACATAGAGAAGCAGGAAGGAGGAGACAGGTTGTGCCATATAATCCACTTTTCACAGTGTTTATGTCCTTCCACAGCAGTTTATTGTTGATATGCACTGAAGGAAAATTGACTTTCTCAAAGACTTTGAGAAAGTCTTCAGCCCCTCCTTTCAGTATTACCATGGAAATCGCCTCACTAATAACTGATAATAGAATAGGTACAAGTGATGTGCTGATAAGCTTAAACTTATATTTAGTTGTGGCCACCATTTTCAAAATAATCAGATGTATTAAATAGACAAGTTAATTCTTATAACTAAAACATTTTCTACTCCCAGTTTTATGTTGCAGGTTTACATTTTAATAAAATATTATTAGGTTATTAGTAGCTCCGAACTGTTATATTGCATAATTTTGTTTCATCCATGATAAAAACCCTGTTAGGTAGGCTTATAATAAAAAGAAAATTAAATAATAAATCACTTGTAACATAATGTATAGGTAGATCTTCTGACTTTGCTGAATCTAAAAGTAGCTTGCGAGCTGAAAAAGGTTATACAGTAATATCTACGGATGCACTCTGACACACCTGTCTGCTCCAGGTGAGAAGGGAGACACCTGTGTCAACTGCTACGGAGGCGGCTCCAGTTTACCTGGGCTCCCAGGACCCCCCGGACCTCGCGGATTCCCAGGTAAAGGCCTCAAGTCAGCATATGTGCGTGCTGTACCAACTGAGCCACACTGACCTTAATGTAAACACAAATCAAAGTGTTAACTTCCACTGACCCTCTCTCTGCTCAGGTGGTCCCGGTGGACCAGGTATCAAAGGAGACAGAGGTTACCCTGGAAACCCAGGGAGTCCAGGGGGTTCAGTCAGTATATTTAAATTTATAATTTTCGTCATTTAACAGCCAACATTATGTCCTAAATGAGCTCCATATCTCCCTCCAGGGCCCTTCAGGACCCCCAGGTCCCACTGGATATCCTGGAGAGAAGGGTGAGCCGGGGGAGGCGATCAGTGTGACCGGGGTGAGGGGAGAGAAGGGGGACACTGGTTTCCCTGGACCCCCTGGTCTGCCCGGTCTGGACGGACGACCTGGTCGAGATGGAGCACCTGGACTTCCTGGCCCTAAAGGAGCATCTGTAAGGGGCACTCACCCCACATCTGCATATAATATACTCCACAAAAGTGTCTAGTTTATCTAATACAGGTTTGTTTCTTTAGGGCTCACTGCTGGTTAAAGGAGAGCGTGGGACTCCTGGTGAACCTGGTCTGCCCGGTATCCCAGGTGACAGAGGTCCCCCTGGACCTCCAGGGTTTGGACCCCAGGGTCCCTCTGGAGAGAAGGGCGTGCAGGGTGTGTCAGGGCGACCCGGAGCTCCTGGTGCCCCTGGTAAATTCACTCAGATCATGATTTATAATATAAATTTAGAAAGCACCTCTCATCTCTGCTTTCACCTGTGCAGGTGCCAAAGGTGAGCCTGGCCTAACGATTGCAGAGAAAGGACTCCCAGGACCCAGAGGTTTGGACGGAGAGCCTGGTCTCCCCGGCTCCCCAGGTGAGAATGAGATAGTACTATGCACTATTGTACAGTACATACATGAATTAGACACTTATTTTAATGTTTTATGCTGCTCTGTTGTCAGGATCTCCCGGTCAGCCCGGACAGCCTGGTTTCCCTGGGTTGCCAGGAACAAAGGGAGACCCTGGACTCCCAGGAATTGGCCTTCCAGGACCCCCAGGAGCTAAAGGTTTCTTATATTTTATTGAGGCTGTATAACAAGAAAAAAACATACAGCTCAGTATTGCAAAAACAGCATATTGTACTCTGTTCAGGTTTCCCCGGTATCCCTGGTCAGCCCGGATCCCCTGGAGAATCAGGAAGACCAGGAGTAGACGGACTGCCCGGACAGCCTGGATTCCCCGGACCTAAGGTATATATATATATATTTCTATAAAATATTTAACACTGGTTATGATAAAGATGATTTATTTACTTCTTTCCACTTTGTGATTTGGATTGAATGCATAGCTGGGAAGCTGCATTGATTTGCCCTTGCATATAAATAAAGTTCTGAGAGGCTGAGAAGGCTGATTGTTCTGCTGTAGGACTCACTTAAACTTTATAAGTGAAGCCTCACTCTACATACCAAAATAATAAGGAACGAAAACTTTTACTAAGTAAGGGTACTATTACTTCAACAAAAAATATTTTCAAGTAGGAGTGAAAATATGCTGTTAGAAAAGTACTCTTTTCTAACAACATTTTAAAGAAATTGAAAATAACAATTCCTTTAAAAAGTTACTGTAGTAAATGTAACTGAGTACTACCTCTGCATGTTTTCTGTCTATAGGGTGATCCTGGTTTTGGACTGCCTGGTCCTCCTGGTTTGCCTGGCGTTCCTGGATCAAAGGGAGCTCTTGGACCCAAGGGAGACCCTGGTTTTCCTGGTGGTCCTGGTGGTCCTGGGCGTAATGGATTTGATGGAGTCCCTGGAACTAAAGGTAAGGCATTCTGTGCCTGACTGTTTTTATTCATGGGTTCTAGCTTTCTGTTATAGCTGACATTTTGAGTATTCCATTAAACTTTGCCATGTTTAACCATGTTTTAGTTGTTTCTTATTGTTTCCTCATTTAAAATGTAGAAATTATAACATAATGATCCACGGGTGTCATATTATAACTACCGGTATATAGCAGACTGAAGCTCAATATGTCTTCTTTAAAGTCCTCAGGGTCTCATGTACATGTATATATCAGCTCAATGGTTTCTGTGATGGTTGAGGTGGCGGACCTCCAGGAAAGAGTCTCAGATATGAAAACTGGACCGCACCAGGCCCTGATATGATCCATGCCTCCTGGCTAAAAAATCTCACTGCTCTCCATGAGCGTCTGGCAGCACAGATGAACCATCTGCTAAGGAATAGGACTCACCCTGAATGGGTAACCAAACGGCGTACAATCCTCATCCAGAAAGATCCCTCAAAGGGCACAGCCCCATCCAACTATCGGCCAATAACCTGTCTCTCCACAACATGGAAGCTCATGTCAGGCATCATCACGGCTAAGATAACTGGATACATGGATCAATACATGAGCACAACACAGAATGGCATCGGCAAAGATACCAGGGGAGACAAACACCAGCTCCTGGTAGACCAAACATTTGCCCGAGACGGCAGAATCTGTAAGACCAACCTTGTGCACTGCCTGGATTGATTACAAGAAAGCCTATGACTCAATGCCACACACATAGATCACTGAATACCTGGAGCTGTACAACATCAACGGGACTCTAAGAGCCTTCATTGCAAACTCAATGAGGTTGTGGAAAACAACCCTTGAGGCCAATGGCAAGCCACTAGCACAAGTGACCATCAGATGTGGTATATACCAAGGAGATACACTGTCCACACTGCTGTTCTGCATAAGTCCTCAGCCAAATCATCAACAACACTGGCTATGGATACGGAGCCACCATCAGTCACCTCCTCTACATGGATGACATCAATCTGTACACTAAAAATGAGCGAGATATCAACTCACTGATCCACACCACCAGGATCTACAGCACAGACATTGGAATGTCATTCGGGCTTGAGAAGTGTAGCTGGATTGTGACAAAGATAGGGAAGGTAGTCCACACAGAAGAGGTCTCACTCCCAGAAGGAACAATAGCAGACATTGAGGACAGTTACAAGTACCTTGGTACCTCACAAGCAAATGGCAACCTTGAAAAGGAAACAAGGAAAGTAGCCACGGTCAAATACCTCCGACGAGTAAGGCAAGTCCTAAGGAATCAGGTCAATGGCAAGAACAAGACCTAGGCAATAAACAGCTGTGCCCTGCCAGTAATCAGATACTCAGCCGAAATCATAAGCTGGCCAAAGTAGGAGATACAGACCACAGACATTAGACCGAGACCTCTTGACCATGCATGCCAGGTTCCATCCCAAATCCAGCACCCTGAGACTGTACGCGAGCCGTAAGACAGGAGGCCGAGGAATAGTGAGTGTGAGAGCCACAGTCCAGGATGAAACATCCAAGATCCATAAGTATATGAAGGACAAGTCTCCAACAGATGACGTGCTAAGCCAATGTGAGAGTGATAGAGGCCTAGATCTACCACACCAGCACATAACTGCAGGGTGTAAGATGCTGGCAGGAAAAGCATACATGGAGCGGCATAATCAAGTGGTGGTCATAGTGTAAAGAAACATCTGTGCAGAGTACGGACTGGAGACCCTGAGGTCAAGGTGGGAAACACCTCCAAAGGTAGTGGAGAACCAACGGACATTGTGGTGGTGGATGAACAACAGAGCAAAGCTGTTGTGGTGGACATCACAGTACCAAGTGATGATAACATCAGGAAAAAGGAACATGAGAAACTAGAGAAATACCAGTGGCTCAAAGAAGAGCTGGAGAAGGTCTGAAAGGTGAAGGCATTGGTTTTGCCCGTGGTCATCAGAGCCCTGGGGGCAGTGACCCCCAAACTGGCGGAATGGCTACAGCAGATCCTAGGAAAAACATCAGACATCTCAGTCCAGAAAAGTGCAATACTAGGAACAGCAAAGGTACTGCACAGAACCCTCAAGCTCCCAGGCCTCTGGTAGAGGTCCCAAGTGTGTAAAAGTGGGGATGAAACCACCCGCGGAGGGTGAGGAGGAGATTTTTTTAAAAATACATAAATAATAGTTATCTTGACTTTACTTATCTTTAAAATAAAATGTCTTGACAGTCCGGTATTCCTTTGCTGTCTTCTGTAGGTGAAGCTGGTCTGCCTGGTATCCCGGGAGCTCGCGGCCCAGCCGGACCTCCTGCCCCTGGGTCAGTCGGAGTCCCAGGACCTCCAGGACCCCCTGGACCAATTGGTCCACCAGGTAAAACATCCAAGCGAAAAGCAATTATTTACTGAGGATTTTAAAGACTAGCTTGATATTTGTTTTCATGGTCCACATATAATATTTAAAGGTCCTATAATGTGCATTGGTTTGTTTAGTGAACTACTTTTTAGACAGCCAATCATGTATGGAAAACAACTAAAAGTAATTCTGAGCACACGGAATGCAATAATTGCCAGTAGGACGCACTGTGAAGAAACTTCATTATCACAATATGGTTAAAAACTCTAAATAGTCCAGTCAGCATAATATTGGACCTTTTTGTATTGTTGCATGTTTCATTAAATGTTTGATTTATTGTAAACTGAAGATTTATGCATGACCCACATTATCTCTGGTCTTGTTTGGGTGTTGGTTGGTGTGTGGGCTCCACTGCACCTATCTGAGTTTGAGGGTATAATTCTGGTTTACATGCTCTGACAGTTTGGTCTTTTATATGTCTATAAATAGGACTCACTGGATGCTATCAATATACTTTACATGCATGTCCATTTGAAACAATACCCTAATATTATCATTAGGTTTATAGTCATCTCTCCTTATCTTATGCAGCCTCACTGAGCACTGGTAACATCACAAACTGCCTTTTCTTGGAGAGCACAGCAGTTATTAACAGCACAGACCACGGCTCATGTCTCTAAGAGAAACGCACAGAGCAATAGAGCCACCCTGCTCCTGTCCTCTGTCTTGAACCAGCCACTGTTTACATACATGTTTGAATGCATTTAATCTTAATGCATTATATATTTTGTTCCTCTCATTTGGACTTGGCTTTACCCATCGCCCCTCGCGCTTTACACCACTCCCTTGTGATGCTCTGATGCCAAGGCGAGAAAGGTATTGTACCCCAGCAGGGGGCGCTCATAGTGCAGTCTAACAAATACATACCATACAAGAACTCGAGACACTTTATTATATTTTTTAATAAATATGTTAATTACAGACATGTTTAATGTGTTTTATGCAATGACTAACTGACAGTATAAAACAGGATACCCTGGAGGAAATGGAGCCAAGGGTGACCCCGGCCCCCCTGGTCTTGATATCCCTGGTCCGCCTGGAGACAGAGGCTCCCCAGGCTTCAATGGTGCTCCAGGACCCCCCGGAACCCCAGGACCCCCCGGAGGACCAGGACGCGACGGCCTGCCTGGTCTGCCAGGTAATACCTCTATAATACATAGTTTATCATTTATTATTATTATTAGTTTTCTTATTAGCTGTCAGACATATTTGATCAGTTCATTTATTTTCATTGGTGTGATTCTCGGCAGGGGCTAAAGGAGACATGGGCCCTGTCGGATCCCCTGGCCCAGCTGGAGGCCCAGGTGGCCCCGGAGGACCTGGAGGCCCTGGACCTAAAGGTAGTAATACCCGTATAATCATGGAATCAAGGCTCAATGTAATTTAACTTTAAGGTAATCTGAGTCTGAGTCTGTATTTCCTCCAGGTGAGCCAGGTTTCCCAGGCAGAGACGGAGTTCCTGGAGTTTCAGGATCCAAAGGAGAGAGAGGAGATCCCGGAGTCCAGGGACCTCCTGGACTCAGCCCCAGTTCAGTGACACAAAAGGGACAGAAAGGCGAGCCAGGCCCGCCAGGTACAGCCCAGCGTGAGAGGGTTTGTAAAAAGGGAGTGGAGTCTATTTAACTCTTCATATTGTTGTATTTTCAGGTTCTCCTGGTGTACCCGGACAGAAGGGCATCTCTGGTCTCCCTGGGGATGCTGGACTTCCAGGAGGTGATGGGCGGCCTGGTGTCCCAGGACCCCCAGGTATGACTGTAAAACAGAATACTCCAGTTTACTTATGTGCACCTCATATTCAGATAGAACATGTATCTAATGGGTGTTTCTGGTGCACAGGTCCCAAAGGAGACCCAGGTATTCCAGGTATTCCCGGTGGACCAGGAGGACCCGGTGCTAAAGGAGCCATGGGAGAAATGGGATTCCCAGGTCAGAAGACAGATACTAGACTTTTGACTTAATAACTTTATAAATCCATCACTCACTGTTTTAGTACTGTTTCCTGACAGGCCCCGGTGGACAGAAGGGCAGTCCTGGCCTGCCTGGTCGGCCCGGAGGTCCCGGACAGCCTGGAGCACCTGGTTTCCCCGGAGCCAAAGGTGAACCCGGATCAGCTGGAGTTGGGCCACCAGGAGTCCAAGGTCCCAAGGTACAGACTGTCATAGAGGAAGGGAGGGAAGATGCAACTACACTAGTGACTACATTATAACTAGCCTATATGCACCCACTTTTTTATTGTGCGTGTTTAGGGAGAAGCAGGGCAGCCTGGTTACCCAGGAACACCAGGACTTAAAGGAGCCCCTGGATCCTCTGGTCTGCCTGGTCTCCCTGGAGGTCCAGGGCCCAAAGGAGACCCCGGTCTTCCCGGATTCCAAGGTGTTTTTTTTTGTTCTTGTTTTATTGAATGACAAGAGTCAGATATCAAATCCAATCTTTTGTAAATTGTCTCTGAACATAACTTTATTGTGCTGTGACCAAACAACCAACTCGATACACACTGACTGAGGCTGTCTTCTTTCAGGTCCTCCCGGTATCCCTGGTCCCAAAGGTTTAGATGGAGGTCCCGGGGGCCCTGGACTCAACGGAGCCCCAGGAAGACCCGGCGAGCCCGGTCGACCAGGTGGACCCGGTCTTCCTGGGGAGAAGGGTCAGGCGGGACGTGACGGCATCCCAGGACCAGCCGGAGTCAAAGGAGAACCAGGTAACAGCAATATGCCAAAATGTATCTACTTAATGTTGTAAAAAAAAAAAAAAATGAGGCAAACAGAGATAACATTACAGATCCTATGAAGTGTTGAGTTTTTATTGGAATGGTATAGGTGCAATGTTTGTTTGTAATTGTATATTTTAGTATTCTTTAGTAAAAAAAAAAAAAAAAAAAAATGCTTGTAAAATTATTGTGAAAACTCATTTGTTCTTCTTCCTTTAGGTCTTCCTGGTTTTGGAGGTCCTGGTCCTTCTGGTCTTCCAGGTCTACCTGGTCAGTTAATGCACTTTTGTTCTTTACTTTACTTTACTTAATAGAGATAGACTGTATCTGCCAAACGTTATATAGGCTAATATTTGCACTTTTTTACTGTATTGGTTATTGCCCTTTAATCTTCAGCATAGGTTGATATTTTGTTTCGGCCGACCTGTTGGCTAAAGAATATGCAAGCTTTATTTAAACATTTTAGTGGGAGGAGATGCCTGCACAAAAGTGACTACACAACTCTTAAAGGTTTATGATATAAAAGGGCTGTGGGTGAGTTTGTAATAAATTTAAATTACCAATACACAAATTTTGTGAAAATAATAAAAGTTGGCCCTACATATTGGCAGAGCTGATTGACCATCCATTCCTCTGGATTTTAAACAATCAGTATCGGTATCATCGTAAAAATATATATTGGTCAATCTCTAAATCTCTACTATAACAATGCTCTTTTTAATATATAGTGCCCATAATAACCTGCTTAAACCTCTTCACCTGTTCCTTCTGTACAGGCGCAAAGGGAGACCCAGGGTTGCCGGGTCCTTCAGGTGCTCCTGGTTTCCCTGGACCCAAAGGAGAGGGTGGTTTCCCTGGTAACCCCGGCTCCCCAGGCCCCAGCGGTCCCCCTGGTCCCCCCGGTGTCCCCTTGCAAGGGCCCAAAGGACTCCAGGGACCCCCCGGACCACCTGGAAGAGCAGGTACATCACTAATACAGGAGGAGCTACGTACATGGTTGCTGTCTGGTTTAACATGAAATTCACCAAAAAATCACAAAAATTATTTAAATGTTTAAAAACTATAACATATCTTCTATGCTGAGATACTAGAAGATCCATAATAATTTAAATTGAATGAAAACTGTACCACTTCGTAATAAATGAATGGACAACAAACATGGGCAACTAGCAATATTAAACTTTAAATTTAAATATTTTCCATGTTTTGTTTTAACTGGTTAAATTAATTAATATTAACTACACTTTAATTAGCCTTGATAAAGCATGAACAAAGATGTAATTCCTAATGCACAGTTTATTAAGAATGATTCTGGCTTAGTATCCTAACCCTAACTTCTAACACCTTAATAAAGTAGTTACTAAGCCTGACTCAATTCAATATTTTGTTCATTATGAATGAAGTGTTTGTGCATGCTTTATTAAGGCTAATCAATGTGCAGCTATTATAAAGTGGTATAAACATTTCACATAGTAAAAAAAATGACTAAAACCAGACGGCAAACATGAGTGTGTTTACACGTCCAAGAGAGTTGATTTGCATGGGACGTCTATATGATCAAATACCACATTGTTTAAGATCACGTGAAGGGTTTAAATGGTCACAGTGTCTGTCCAGTCCATGTCCACACTGAGCACCAATGTTACATCTCAATGTTGGAGTCAATTGTCCACACGTTTGAGGCACCTTCTTCACTCCACCGAAGGGAAAACTATGATTTGTTTGTTTATCCACAGTTGTGATGTACAGTCAGGCACTGGACAGGCACAAATATGTGCCTGTCCAGTGTTTAAAAGATGTGCCTGTCCAGTGTTTATTTTAAATGATTTATTGGGAAACAGCAAAGCCAGCAACCAATTTAAACTGACAAGCAATACAAAACAGATATGGTTTTCTTTCTTTTTTTGTTTGTTTGTTAGTTTACTGAGCATACAGAGTGCAGTAAAGTAGGGCTGAAACAAGATAACTGATTAATCGCAACTAATTGATTATTATATACAGACTCCAAAACATAACACATGCTAAGAGAATAGGGTTTATGATGCAGACAGAGCAGGAATTACTGTAAAATTACACAGGGAATATGTCGAAATTGTGTTTTTAATGAACAACCAATTTTGTTGCAGATATACTCTAGCTTCATCTTGGTCAATTGTTTTAAAAATCTCATGCTCATCTCACAGCTTACAGGTCTTTCGCATGCTAAACAACTAATTGATTAATCAAAGGAATAACTGCCAGGTAAGTTACCAAAATAATCAATATCACAATTACAGACAATTTTACAAAGAACACAGCTAAACGCCAACACACAGATATATTTTTCTACTATAGGCAAAAGTCATTTTTATGAATAAAAATCTGATTGCTGTTGTCAGTTTTTAAGTCAGGCTTTGGCTTTGCTGTGTTTTGTTTCACATTGTCATCTGCATGATCACTATTTATTTGCACATGAATTTGTAAATATTGTAAACACAATGCTTAAATGAATGGACAACAAACATGGATATAAGGTAAAAATGTTTTTAATATAAATCTGCCCCTTAAAATTGCCATCTGCATTTTGCATAATTAGGTTTAAAGTGAGACTAAACACCTAAACACTGCCAACAACCACAGTTCAAATAGAGCTGCTAAACTGGGCAGTACCTGTAGGAATAAAG
The DNA here is from genome assembly GCF_009829125.3 of Periophthalmus magnuspinnatus. Lineage (NCBI taxonomy): Eukaryota > Metazoa > Chordata > Actinopteri > Gobiiformes > Gobiidae > Periophthalmus > Periophthalmus magnuspinnatus. Next base: position 6,514,065 of record NC_047143.1, read on the forward strand.
AAGAGAGTGAGAGGGGAGAAGGGGCGAGCAGTGTGATTGGCCTAACAGGTAACCACACTACAAACTCCACCCCTGCAGCCAGGTGTTTGTAATCAGAAACACCTGGTTATAATCAGGGCAATCCTGAGTGATGTCACCAGTTACTTAAAATTACAGAGGCCACTGAAGGCTTAGATTTTGGCAGTTTTGACCATAAAGCTGTAAATTTGCCTTGCTTGCACTAAATTTTCCAGAAATTACTAGGAACAGTAGACAATGCTATTAATGCACCACATACATAGTTATGTAGGGACAAAAAGTGGATTTCATGTTTAGTTCCACTTTAAAGTCTCGACTAATCCCAAGAACAAGGGAACAGGAAACAGGAAAGGGATCAGGAAAATGGGTTTTTGCCTATATAAACCTAAAGAAATTCACCACACCCTATTATTATAATAATATGATGCCTTACAAATTGTCTATCGTGTGATTAACTTCTTTTGTCCGTTAAGTTGCCAATGTTGTCAACTCATTAGCATTGTGTCAAGATAAATGTGATATGTCATAAAGTTTACTTCCTGTTCCCCGTGGCCCCGCCCCTTCCTATGATGTCATCGGCCCATGGCAGGTCCCACAGGTCAGAGCATCGACATAGACTTCTACAGCACAATGCCTGCCGTGCACTGGGTCTAATCTTATTTATGGAGGAAAATAATATATAATCACAAATTCAGACAATCAATCACTGCAACTGTCACTTTTTTTCTGTTTTATTTTCTCTTAAAAGTCATTTTTCTCTTTGACTTTCCCATGCACTCTGAAGATAGCTCACTGTTAAACAAGTAAGCACCTTCTAATCTCACAATAAGAAGATAGTTACCTACCAATCATCTATTACCATATTGATCTTGCACAAATAGCATTAGCAAACAGCATGTATTATTATTAATACACATTAAATATTTAAGGTCCTTTATTCTGTTTGAAAGGGTTAAGAGAGTTGTCTTGCATTCAATAAACGTACTTGCACCAAATATAGACCCTAGCCGCCTGGCTAGTTCCGGTTCTCCAAAAAACTGCAGAGCCGCAGTTCCCACTCCATTCATCATGTATTGGAAAGTAGCCGAGTCGTGCTAAAATAAATCAATATTTAAATATCAGGCAGACATTTACTACAATTTAAATACTTCACCTGTGTTTGTGTGTTGAAGCTAATTCTGCCTCAAATTAAAATGAATTAGTAATATTAACAATTCTACAATCTGAATGATTTTGCACAGAAAAACAATCAATTTGTCATTAGATATATTTTCATAAAATAGTTTTGTGTTCTGGGCATTTAGATTAGGTTAGCATTAGCATTAGCTTTGAGACACCAATACCTACTTGTATAAACAGTTTCCTCTGGTTATGCGCTTACATTGTTGTAAAAGTTGTAACATGCCATCTGTGATCATCCATTCATAACTTGCTGTCCACTTTCTGATATTTAAATATCGATTTATTTTAGGTAAATCCTCACAGAGAATGAACGATGTGGGAAGAGCAGCTCCTCTCTTTTTGAGAGAGCCGGAACTAGCCGGGCAGCTTGGTGAAAAGGGCCTAAAGTATCAGTATATGTAGTATTATCCTGATATTAAACTAACCATTATGAGGAGGCAGTGTGTTGCAGATTTGCTACTCTCTAATAATGTCCTGTTAAACTTGTAAAAAACTCACCAGTGACTGCCTAAGTCAAGTCAATTTTATATCATTTTTTTCCCATAAAATAAAAAGAATTATATTAAAAATTTTGAGGGCTGAGAGCTAAAATTGTTTATCTTTTTTCTGAAACTTTACATACCACTAAGTTATTAAAAGATTTTTCATATTATTATTATTTATTCTTTACCACATAGACCTGTGGGAAAAATAAATTATATTTTTTTATTGTTCAATTCTTTAATTGTTGAGCTTCATTTTCCATGTTGAATGCATCGAAATAGAGCAAATGATTATGGCCTATGTAGTCCACAGTTATATTATGATATAACCAATCGATCCCTCGTAGGGTTGTCAAAAGTATCGAAACTAGATACTCATTTGAGCAAGTATTGATAGTGAAAAAGTCACAGTCACAGGACAGAAAAGAACCTTTCCTGAATAGCTTTAGAATGATCTTGAACTGTATCAGAATGTTAAGCATACGCCTATGGGCCACTATGGAACCTACATGGATGACTGAGGGCTTACACAGATATTAGTCTAAATAAAGAATCTGTAGTATCAAATCTATTCCACAGTATCGAGAACAAGTTTGAAATTTTACCATTGTGACAACTCAAGTCTCTAAAAAAAGCAGAATAAAGGATTGCTAAATGTGTTAAATATAATTCTTATATTCAGTCACTGTCCACTTTCACCATCACTCACTGTCATGTATTTTCATTTCAATACCTATTAAGCTTCATAGAAAATATTTTTGTTTTTATCTGTCTGAACTGTTTTCCCTGTGTCCCATGCCTTCACTGCGATTCTGCTTTACCGGGAATACTTGGATTCGTAGGTCCTGCAGGTTAGACTCCAGTGGTCATTGAATGTGTTTGTATATTGTTGTTGTTTTTTTTTGTAAAATTGATATGTTTAATTTCATTTGTTTATATTTTTAATTTCATATAACATTGCAAGGAAACTGTGGTTATTTTTGCGTATTTGCATAGCTTGACCATCTATATTCATTCACACAAGCAATTCATTAGTATGAGAAAGACCCTCCTATAGACAAATTAACAACAAAAAGGCTTAACACGACATTCTATTCTTGGGTTTTGAGTTAAAACACTTATCTCATATCTTAAATAATTTATATATAATTTTTAAAAACTAACATGGTTGGAAAAGTATTGCATTGTTTAGGACTCTTAAAGGTGTACAATCTAACTTTTCTGGTAGAGATTTCACCACCTGCTTGACTCCATGAAGATGTTTTTGCTTGGCTTGGAATGTTCCACAGTATGGCATTAAAAATATCTCCATGGAGACAAGCAGGTCATGCAAAGTTACAAGTTAGATATGTGGAGAGGCAAGTGTGCTCATGAATATATGTTTTTCATGGTATTTCTGGGCAATAAAAACACCTGTAATTGAATAAGATGAGCACGTGGTGGTGGTGGCAACACCAGAAAAAAATACATATTGCACCTTTAACACTACCATGCGTAAGTTTATTTGATTTTTTTTTTACCAGTAAATGACAGATATGAAACCTGTCCTTCCCTCACCTGGCCCCTCCCTCCTTCCCTCCTTTGTTCAGACTCCCCCGTGCTCTCTGGTCTTATGTCTGGCCAAAGCTGCCACACTATCAGACAGCAGGGCTATGAGAGAATACAAGAGGGGGAGTTGGACAGACATGGTAGCTTTAAGTAAAATTATAAATTATGATCTGAAGAAATATGCAAAAAAAACAAAAAAATGTAATTAATTAAAATTACATTGTTCAAAAGATTTCACACATTTTTGTTCTTGCTGTCCATACTAGATTAAAAGTTCTTTACTTGTCATTCCAACATTTGAAAAAAAAAAAAGGGTTGATCTAAAAGAAGATAAGAGCAATAAGATTAGCAAGATTTGCATTAGCAGTAACATCAGTCAATAGGACGAGTAGCACGGACAGCAGTATAAGGCAAAAAAAGTCCTATGTTTAATTGTGCTTTTGTGGGTGTGTAGGTCCAGCTGGTCCACAGGGTCCCCGTGGTCCTCCAGGAATTGGAGGAGTTAAAGGAGAGAAGGGCATCCCTGGAGCCCCAGGAACACCAGGCTTCCCTGGGCAGAAGGGAGACCCCGGCAACCCTGGTTTCTCGGTGAGCACCTTCAAATGTACTGTGGGTTAAAATGACAATTTTCCAGTTTTGTAATACAAGATTTTGACCAGATTATCCTGTCCTAGTTGTTTGTATAGGTCTGTTTCACTTGGAGCTATCAGATTATTTTTTTTCCAAGTTTATTCATTTTGTATCAATTATAGTCTCTCCATTGACAGACACTTAGAAGACACATATTGTGCTTTTCTGTGTGCTATATAGTTATAATCTATGATACGCATGGATCATTATGTTATGATTTTGACATTTGAAATTGCAATATTGATCTAAAATTACTGAAATAAAGCAAATAAAATAATAGAAACAAGTCCACTGACATCCACGTTAGAAAACTGTGGTGCCCAATGGGAGCTGATATTGCTGTGAATGTCATCAAAACAAAGAGCTGTATATCTGTCGAACCTACTATGGATAGCTATAGATCAGGCTATGGAGTAATGGATTTTTAAATTTTTTTTATTTGTACCAAAAAGAAATTAAAATTGGAGAACTAAGTACAGAGCAGTGGGCGTGTACCGGTCACTATTAAAATGGGGGTTGATGGGAGCAATGACATCTTGAATACAAGGGGTATCAAGAATACTACATGAATCACTCTAAATACAACTTTGAGATGGTAAGTGAGAAGTGAAACGACTAGAACATGGTTAAATGCTCTGATAAGGCAATTTTGCATAATAGGTCTGCATTAAGATAATATCTGTAGAGCGTGCCAACTAATTTGAAATAACCAAACTTGTACTATTCCAGGGTCCATCTGGTTTGCCTGGTGGTCCTGGTTTGAAGGGTGATATCGGTCTGCCTGGTGTTCCTGGATTCCCTGGTCAGTATTAAATCACATCTTTAATTGAAAAACGTACTATCCTCTTTAAACTGAAAAATTTAATTTGTGTTTGTTTTTTTTACCAGGACCTAAGGGAGACCCTGGACTTCCTGGTGCTAGTGGACTTCCTGGAGACCGTGGAGACGCTGGTCCTGTTGGTAAGTATAGGGCTGTCAAAAATGATGCCCAGAAAGTCATTGATACTAAAACTATTATCAAAACTAGATTTTCATTTGACCAAGTATCGAATCTTATGAACTTTTTCAAAAGTCCTCAAACTAAACATTAGTTAGTTATCATTAGTTGTTGATAAAAATGCATTATATTTTATACAGGTGTGATTATAATATTTTGATTTGTCCTATTCTAGTCCAGATGTACTTCCATGTTTAAAGAGAAGACGTGCACAACCAAAATTCTCAGTAATGTGCAAGACTGCAAAAAAGTAGCAAGAAACACAGATGTATTAGCTCCCAGTTATTTTTTTGTTAAACCTGCTTAGTTAAAGGTTAAATCATAGTTTATTCCTGCTTTTGATGTGGCGTGTGTACATTTGAACCCTTAGATTTGTTTTGTTAGGAAACAATAAATAAGTACAATAAAACAGCTAGGGGATTCTACATGTATGTCTATGCTAGAATGTTCAGCAGTTACTATGGTGACACAATGCACACACACATACACACACAAACATACAGCCAAAAAAGTTTTAATATAAAATTTATTTAAACGACACAAATCAGGAACCTGTAATCATGGACTGTTCATGGCCCAGTTTAGGTGTTTGATTTTCAACAAAAAAGGTGAAAGTGACTAACTAAAAAACTGGGCTAATGCTAGCTAGCTTGTGACTATAATATTAAGTGAGAGGGACTTGTTTAACAACACAAATTATCTCACGTGTTGCGATTCCATCAAACTCAGTTCATTATAGTCAGATTGACTGTTAAAACTAAGCCCAGATTAAAGTCAACAGAGCTTTAGTCAAAGCAGTGCTTAGAGTTAGCAACACACCCAAGGGAATGTTGATGACATCAGCTACAAAATATCAATAAACACATTTCCGGGTCTAGAGACACTTCTGAGCTGCATCAAACTTTTAGAACCCCAAATTTACATTCCTTTCTTTCCCAGGTCCACCCGGTGACCCTGGTGTTCCTCCAACCCCCATCGTGGTGAAGGGAGAGCGGGGCCCTCCTGGTCCTCAGGGTCTGCCTGGAGGTCGTGGGCTGCCTGGTGCTCCTGGCCGTGAGGGACTCCCAGGTAAGGACAGGAACCACTGATGGTGTTTTAATACTGTTACTAGCCCTTTTTTGGCAACTTAGTGTGCAAACTAGTTTGTGCGTCTTTCTGGTCAAAAATGACAAAATCTAAATTTTATAATAACAACAATAATAATAATATTAATAATAATGGCTTGTCAAAGTCTCTCAGAGCTCTACACTATAGTCATTATTCATTCATTTCCACACTTGGTGATGGTAAGCTACTATTGTAGCCACAGCTGCCCTGGGGCAGACTGACGGAAGCTAGGCTGCCAATCTGCGAAATCGGCCCCTCCGACCACTTGGTCCGAGGAGGACGCAATCCTCCGACCTTCGAGTTCGGGGACCAACACTCTAACCACTGAGCCACTGTCACCATAAATTTATGCTGCCTTCAGTAGCCTCTGAAATTTCAAGTACTTGATGACATTAATAACATACTTAAAGTGGGTCTAAACACCTAAACTCTACCGACAACCACATTTCAAATTAGCTGAACTGGGAATTTCTGAAATTGCACTGGCCACTGGAGGCAGCACACACTCAGTTTTTTAATACAAAGCTGCAAATGTACCTTGTTTGCACTAAATTTGACAAAAAATTACTACTGTAAATATTGTAAATAATGTTATTAAAAAAACATATACAGAATTTAGTAGCAAACATTGATTTAGTGTTTAGTTCCACTTTAAAGGGAGAGGGGATTGAAAACAATTGGCATTTTTCATTAACATGCTCAGCTAGGGGTAAATTTGTTAAAATGTTAACGTCGTATCTGAGGACAAGGGTACGTCAGGTTTATAAAACTTGAAATAAACATTCCACATACTTTACTTTTAGGGTAATTGCAAGAGGATGTATTGTCTTATGTTGGTGTTTTGTGTTTGCAAATGTAGGAGCCCCTGGAGAGCCTGGAGACCCTGGTCCCGAGGGCACCCCTGGCTTCAGTGGTCCCCCCGGCAGAAAGGGAGACACGGGACCAGCCGGACAGCCAGGTTAATACAACACCTGCTACTAAAATCTACTGCAGAGTAGGGTCGAAAATCACATACTAATTTATGCTAAAACTAAACACTAATTTGAGCAAGGATCAATACTTTCACATTCACAAGACAGAACCTTTCTTGAATAGCTTTAGAAGTATCTTGAGCTGTATCAGAACAAGTACCACAGATGAGTATACGCCCATGCACCACTATGGAACCAACTTTTTTATTATCATTGTGGTATCAAAATCAGTACTAAATATCAAATATATTCCTTAGTATCGAAATCAGGTTTAAAATTTTTGTATCTTGGCAACACTACTAACAAGAATTTAGCGCAGATAAATAAAAAGTATTTATAGTAGTTTCAGTTCGTATCCCAATTGTATATATGAGATTTACACCATTTATTTTTCACAATAAATATTTTTGATTTTCTGAGTCTCAAATAGTCAAAGATCTGGTGCCCGCCAGGTTGAGAACCACTGATCTACAGTATCATTCACATTTTAGTACTGCTCTGGAGTTGATTCATTCTAGTATAGTCCAGACTACTTTACTTTACACTTTGCCAATCAACCAACCAGACGGCTTTTATTTGAAAAAACTTTGTATTTAATAAGACAAAACAATCTGTTGAAGTTAAACATTGGCTTTAGTGTAGCTAACCACTGCATGCGTTTTCTTTCAGGGTCTCGAGGTTTGCCTGGTCCTCCTGGCTCCGACGGGCCCCAGGGTCCCCCAGGTCTGCCTGGCTCTGTGTCTGCTGCTCACGGTTTCCTCATCACGAGACACAGCCAGTCCACAGAGGTGCCCTTCTGTCCAGAGGGCAGTAACCTCATCTATGATGGCTACTCTCTGCTCTATGTACAGGGCAATGAACGGGCACATGGACAGGATCTGGGTACGGCTCACACAATGCCCAAGTTAGACAGAGGGATGCCACAATAGACAGTAAAATCATTTAAAAAAAAGTTCACATTTTGCATAATTATGATAATAATCTTGGATGTGAGAATTGTGACACAAAACTCCAATTCTTACATGCTTAGTTATCTTAAACACAAGAGTGACATTGTGGTTAGAAAGAAAAAGTGCACATGACAGGTTAGAGAGATAAATGTAGAGCACTCCCCGGGGTGATGTCATTGCAAAGTATCAATTATAAGATAGAACATTGTGGCAGTCATCTTGTGAGTGGAGCAAGAGCAAAATTCATATTGAAAATAATCTAAATATAGGGCCAATACCTGTCACATTTTTAATTTTTATTATGAAAATTAATATTTGCCCTAAAACACTGCACCTAAATGTATTTTTCAAACTTTGGTTTGGTAGAACATGGGCATTAGATAAAGTACATATTCAAAAAGCTCAGTTATCAAAGTATCAAAGGGGAAATTATAATTGAAAAGCCATTGATGACATAGATAACATTTTTTTCTCATATTTCTCCTCGTTTTCCAGGTACTGCCGGCAGCTGTCTCCGGCGCTTCAGCACAATGCCCTTCATGTTCTGTAACATCAACAACGTGTGTAACTTTGCCTCTCGTAACGACTACTCGTACTGGCTCTCCACACCTGAACCTATGCCCATGTCAATGGCCCCCATCACCGGAGAGGGCATCAAACCTTATATCAGCAGGTATCTAAACTAGTGTTCAATACTAACATTTCAAACTCAGTTTCAGTACTGAGGAATAGTCTCAGTATACTCAATACCAATTCCTATACCACGATTATAATAAATAAAAAAAACCCCACACATTTTCTTTTGGCAATAGAAGGTGACTTTGAACATTAAATCATAGTACTTTCTTTGATATCCCCATGTGGAGTTATATCTGTGTAATCTTGTGTGGTGTGGTCTATAGACTACACTTCTATAGACCACACCACTTCTATAGATACAGCTCAAAGAAAAATTTTTTCCCGTGAATGTGACTTTTTTAGTATTGATACCTGTTCAAATGAGTATATAGTTTCGATACTAGTTTTAGTATCTGATTTACAGTACCTTTGACAACCTTAACCTGATCTACCCTGTCATATGGATTTATATTCATATTGTCATTTGCAAAAAAAAGTAATTTACGTCAGTCACTCACTCTTGGCTGTAGCTCTGTGCCTGTTTAAATGAAAAACATATGTGTGTGCTTACAGGTGTGCAGTGTGTGAAGTGCCAGCTATGGTGATTGCAGTCCACAGCCAGACCATTCAGATCCCCTCGTGTCCCGCCAACTGGGAGGCACTCTGGATCGGATACTCCTTTATGATGGTACTCTGTCTTTATATTATGAGATGTATGGCCGTATTCTGCCCCCGGTCTTAACAGAGCATTAATGAGGGGGCATGTCAGGGTCTTGCTGCCGCTACTTATACGATGCTAACGTTGCCCTACGAGGTTGTACGAAGCCCCACAATGTCAGTATGCATACTGTAAGCCTGTGCACGTTTAGGTAGTGAGGATTCAGATCAGAGAAAGTACTTTTAGGTGTAAATCAACTGGATTTCAGCACTGAAACTTGCGTCCCAAATGAGAGACTCACTTTAAGCTCATTCTGCTTTCTGATTGGATAAACCTCAAATTATAATATCAACAAATTCATTTCCAATGTTTTTGTAATCTAGCTAATTATTATGAGTAAAAGCAGTATTGGATTTGAATATATTTACCTAGTATCTGGGAACGATATGCCATGTTTAAGAATTTAATATAAAAATTGCACAGACTGTTCTTTTAAGCTGTGATCTTGGTTCATATATATGTTATCTCTCCGGTGACCTCACCCCTCTCTCTGTACTCCTTAGCACACCAGCGCGGGGGCAGAGGGCTCAGGACAGGCCCTAGCTTCACCTGGCTCTTGTCTGGAGGAGTTCAGGAGCGCTCCGTTCATCGAGTGTCATGGCAGAGGCACATGTAACTATTATGGCAACTCCTACAGCTTCTGGTTGGCCATTGTAGAACAGAACGAGATGTTCAGGTAAAGACTTAAAAATACTACTGTTGGTTCTCAACAGTGTCTAGACATACATAAATTAAAGATGCACTATGTTACTTTTCTGGTGGGGGTGATCTGCCACCTGTTTGTCACTATGCAGATGTTATCGCTTTGCCTAGAGTGTTCTCCAGTTTGTAACATGATACATAGAAAATAAACAAATAGGTTTTCAGAGTTAAATGTGTTATCCGTCATTATTTTCTCTCTTTGGATGACCGACCCCTCTGTACTCCTCCAGGAAACCCCAGTCGGAGACGTTCAAAGCGGGTAACCTCCGGGCTCGCGTCAGCCGCTGTGTGGTGTGTATGAAGAGGACGTAACGCTCTCGGCTCTGAGCCCCTCCCCTCGCCATGTCGCCCAAAAGAGAAAACAACAAAACCATCGCAGAAGAAGACGAACTACGAATGTTGGCCGCGACACTTCTGTTGTCACCGTGGCGATAAGGCTTTGGAAACCCTGGTGCATCGTCTTCCTGAAAACTTAAACTAAAACAATGGTGCTACTGTGCAACACAGCTTCATAAAAAAGATAAAAACTGACTTAAATATTTCTTAACTTTAGTCTTTGTTTTTCCTAAGAAGTACCTCAAATGAAAGCAGAAATGATCCACTAAAGGTGCCATAATGGAAGTGTGACAACAAAGTGCTTTTCTTTTCCTTTTGTCTCAATGGACTCTTTCTGTTTTTCTGGCCTTGGCTACACCAGTCACTGCTTCCTTCACTTAGATTTCTTCATGTAAATAATCGTGAGTACATTTCCACTTAGGCCTGTCATGATAACAAATTTTGAAGTGTGATATAGTTATTTTGAAGATATTTATTCAATACTCCACAGCTCCAGTCATATCGCTGTACATCAAAATAACAAAGAATCTCACTTTCACTAGTAAGAAAAGAAAAAGAAAAAAAAAGTACCAAAATCTACAACCCCCAAAAATCCTTACTCCATATATCATTTCTAAAGTTGATATAGTAATTATCGTGACAGGCCTATTTCCACTGTCACAAACAAACAGTAAACAGTGGCTTTCAAACAGGGTGGCAAGTAACAACTTACAACTACGTACAGAACAGCAGTGAAGTAGATTTTTAGGGTGCGTTCACACTTAACATCTAGACCACATACAAAGCCAAACCAGGTCTACCATGGACAAACCAGGACTCAACAGGGACAAGTGTGAACGCACCCTTAGCCATGTAACTATACTTTTACTTGAGTACAAACTTTCAGTACTCTTTCCACCACTGCTTTCAGACTTATTCAACTATACTCTTAAAATACTGTAACATGCACATACTTGTAGCCTGTTTTGTTTTTTTTTGTTCTTTTTTTTTTTTTACTTTTCATGTTGGTGCAACACAAATGTGATTCTTAACAAACTTCTACCTACTATATATATATATTTTCTTATATTTTTGTTTTGTTTTGGGCCTAATTGATGAGGAGTGAACTGTTTCCATGGTTACCAAATCGGCACTTTGAACTTCCAAACATCCGATAAGAGAGATGCACTGACTTTAGGCTTTGCTTTAGAGACTCGCTGCAAACAATATATCGACATGAGTTAAAATCACTTGAATTCAGAATAATCCTAGTCTAATTTATTTAATTAGTTGGTCAACATTTTTTGTTGGTTTCAGCATTTTAAAATTTGTTTTTATTTCATGAGAGCGCTGTGAAGGGAGAGTGACTTGGAGCAAAGGGAGGGGGTGACAAAGCATCAAAAACAACTTAGAAAACATGTTAATGTGTTGTTTTTAGTGAATATAGCATTTTCAAAACAATAAAAGGTAACATGGTGATATAAATATGTTCTGTGTTAGCAGTTAATACCCCATAGAAGTGTAATTCTCCCTCACCTTAAAATAAGAAAGATATGTTGAAACTTGACCAACAAACTAAATGCAGTGATATTTTGAATTCCAAATTTTAACTTATGTTGAAATATGTATTTTTGCAGTAGCTTTTAATTTTTATTTTTTTTTTTACTGTTGTTCTATCTTTTGTATCTCCATGGATTTTCTGTCTTGTTCGTTACATTTGCTGGTACTAACTCTGCCGTAGCCCGCTTTCTAACACCTGCGTCTTAACTTTTTTCTCCTTTTTGTAAGTAATAATGTGTATATTGTGTAAAACACCTTTTGTTTTTAGCGTGATAGTTAGCGAATCAGCTGTTTGTATTTTTTTAATTTTTGACAATAAAATTACATACTATGCTCACTGACACACATCCACGCATATTGTACAAAGGCTTCTATGAATGAAACAGTATTTTATATATAATAATAATAATAATAATAATAAATATATATTTGAAAACAAAGATAAAAGATGGTATATAGATTTTATTTGGCTGTGGGACTGTGTTTTTTTTTTTTTTTTGACTGCATTCACCCACAAATACAGCTACTACTGAGCACTGACGGGCCAATTCCTTCAAATGTTTTTAACAACATTTTGTATTGTAGAATATTTTTTTTTTTTTTATTAAAATGGGAGTTGCTTCTTTAGATAGTCTGATTATCGGGGAATGAAATAAAGGATAAAAATCACTATTATTTGTAAGGTGGGTAATAGTTGATGTCCACTGCTTTTACAATACCACTTGAATATAGCCAAATGGTACAAACTTGAGCCTATTGAAAAGCATTGAACAAGACACACACTTGCTCTTGATGTACTGTAATTTGGAGCGGTTCTGGGGAGAATGTTACTTTTTTCCTGTGATTTTTTTTATGAATTTGTCAACCTGGGGTGCGATAATGAAAAATGTGTATTAATTTCTTTGTTTTTTTGTTCTGTTTTCAATGTTATGTTATCCAGAAGTTGTTATAAACTTTTAAGACTGAAATAAATACCATGTCCGAATGTTGTCTTCTCAAATATGCCTCAAATATACTTAAAGTGTGTGGGGTCTGGAGGTATAAGGAACAGTGTGATTGGTTTAACAGGCATCCACACTTCAAACTCCGCCTCTGCAGTCAGATGTTTGTAATCAGAAATACCTGGCTGTTTTTAGGGCAGTCCTGAGTGATGTCACCAACTACTGGGAATTGCAAAGGCCACTGGAAACAGCAGAAACTTAGATTTAGGCACTTTTAACCTGCAAATTGAACTAGTTTCTCTATGCCACACCACCTAAAATGGTGTGGCATAGAGAAGTGGTAATATAAAGCTACAGAGGCATAGAAGTAATAACTAGTACTCAGGTTAAAAGTGCACTATGTAACTTTTCTGGTGAGGATCCCGCTACTTGCTTGTCTTCACGGTGATGTTATTGCTTTGTCTGGAAATTTCACAGTGGGTCATGAAGTTACATGTTAGATTAGTAGAAAGGCAAGCAGACTTACAGTAAGAATGCATGTATGGATATTAGATTAATGCTATACTACGAAACTTTCCAGGCTAATTTTGCGCAGTGGATCTATGGTTTTCAAATGTAGTCCAGTGAGGTTCATCTTGTCCTCCGTTAATTTATTTGAATAGATTATTTTTTCAGACCAAGCTTTAGTTTGTTTTCATACCTGACTGTTTCAACTCAGAGTGGTCACGTGATGTTGCTGTGACGCATCTGGTCAGTTGATTTAGACGTGAATAGATCCATGAATTAAACAGGTTTTGGTGCTGTTTTCCTAACTGGGATAAGTCAGACTACCAATGGCGCTGTACTTCTACTTTGTACTTCTGTTTTTAAGTAACATTACTCTTACTTTGGTACAATTTTTGGCTACTGTACCCACCTCTGTAACAACCTACTACTACTACTACTACTACTACTACTACTACTACTACTACTACTACTACTGCTGCTGCTGCTGCTGCTGCTACTACTACTGCTACTACTACTACTACTACTAATAGTACTTCTACTACTACTAACAGTACTTCTACTACTACTACTACTACTACTACTGCAACTAGTGCAAATACTACTGCTGCTACTACTACTACTACTACTACTACTACTACAACTAGTGCTACTACCACTACTATTACTATTACAACTAGTGCTGCTGCTACTACTACTACTATTACACCTAGTGCTACTACTACTGCTACTACTACTACTACTACTACTGCTACTACTACTACTACTACTACTACTACTACTACTACTACTACTACTACTACTGCTACTACTACTACTACTACTACTACTACTGCAACTAGTGCTACTACTACTAATATTACTACTACAACTAGTGCTGCTACTACTACTACTATTACTATTACACCTAGTGCTGCTACTACTACTGCTACTACTACTACAACTAGGGCTACTACTACTACTACTACTACTACTACAACTAGTGCTACTACTACTACTACTACTGCTACTACTACTGCAACTAGTGCTACTACTACTAATATTACTACTACAACTAGTGCTGCTACTACGACTACTACTACTATTACACCTAGTGCTGCTACTACTACTGCTACTACTACTACAACTAGTGCTACTACTACAACTAACCTTTATCATGTTCATTAGAGGATTGACAGTTGATTATCCTGTTCTCTGATACTTCACTGATCATATTGGAAACAGTACTTGTAAAAGTAATGTCTCCCTCTTGTGGTGTGAGCGGGTACTGCAGCAGGGGGCCATTGTACTCCACGTTGTTCACGGTCCATCTGTACATCACGTCTTTGTCAAACATTGAGCTGCACTCCATCTGAACCACACAGGAGCCGTTTGAGGTTTTGGTGACACTGATGACAGCAGACACAGTAGGAGGTTGTGTCAGGACTTCTGCAGAGACAAAAATACATTCAAAACAGAGAATGTGAACCTTTGTGATCCTTCATGAATATGTCCCTGAGTATTGATACCATAGACTGTATATATGTTAAAAGTTCAAAGGCAGAGGCTAATTGTAAGTGGAAATTTACTTCTAGACAGAACCAGGGGGTGGACGGTCACTGTTGAGCTCTGTTACTCATTTTCACTTGAATGCCACAGTTTAGTTTATTTTCAGTTGAAATAAAGAAATACATTTTTAAAAAGTTTTTATTATGAAATATTAAGTACAAAGTCATTGTAACATAAGTTCAGTTCAGTTACATTTGACATATATTGTACAGTGTAACAGTACTCTTACTTGAGTAAAAGCTGTGGTTCCTCTTCCCACTGTGAGTAAAAGCTTTGTGTCAAAAGCTTTATGTTGACAATATAAAATGATCTGAGCAGCAATATAATTTTAATGTATTCTGTGTATTGTATTAAAAAATAACATAAAATATAAACACAGTACAATAAATAACAACATATAAATAACAACATAGTGTGCTATTTTTTTAAGTAAGGTCATCAAACATAGAAATATGTAAAGTGTATTCTGTAACTTTTCTATTTTGACCTCATTTTGGTTCGGATCTTAGTCCTGATCTTGTCTTATTTTAATCAAATCTTGACCAGTTTTATTTCTGGTTCAGTACTGGTTTTGTCCTGGTTTAGTCCTGTTTAGTTTGTGATGAATTGCTCTTGGTCAGGATCAGGTCTAGTTCAGACTCTGAACCCCTCAAACCCCTCCACCGCGGTAAGGTGGCAACTCTAGGAGGGGGGGTATTATTGTATTATATTGTATTGTATTGTATTGTTGTCAAAAGTTTGGACCTTCTCATTCATGTTTTTTTTTTTTTTGTAGATACACGATGTAAACATGAAATTAAAAAATTACATATATGAAATTATCTAGGATTCATAGTTTTGATGCCTTCAGTCAGAATCTACATTCGTAAAATATAGAAAAAATCAAATAAAAATGTGTGTCCAAACTTTCGACTGGTATTGTAGTTATGGCAACAAATGCCTCAAAAAATACATAATCTCTTATTTCAAGTCCCATTATGGCAAAAAAATGCCGCAATAAAATATATAATCTCTCAGTTCAAGTCCCATTATGGCAAAAAAATGCCGCAATAAAATATATAATCTCTCAGTTCAAGTCCCTTTATGGCAAAAAAAATGCCGCAATAAAATATATAATCTCTCAGTTCAAGTCCCATTATGGCAAAAAAAATGCCGCAATAAAATATATAATCTCTCAGTTCAAGTCCCATTATGGCAAAAAAAATGCCGCAGTAAAATATATAATCTCTCAGTTCAAGTCCCATCATGGCAAAAAAAATGCCGCAATAAAATATATAATCTCTCAGTTCAAGTCCCATTATGGCAAAAAAAAAAATGCCGCAATAAAATATATAATCTCTCAATTCAAGTCCCATTATGGCAAAAAAAAAATGCCGTAATAAAATATATAATCTCTCAGTTCAAGTCCCATTATGGCAAAAAAATGCCGCAAAAAGTACAAAATCTCTCAGTTTAAGTCCTGCTGTGGTGGTGTCGCCCGGCGCTTTAAAACAACGATGAACAACATAATCATCATCAGTAGTAGAAAAAGAAGAGTGGCAACAGGAAATGCAAGATGACCTCTGGTCGTGCTCACTTCCTCCTCACTCCAGCTGTTTACATCTACACACAACACAGAAAACATCACGCCTCACATTAATTCTGGTTCAACCTTGGTATAGTCCTAATCCAGTCCTAGTTTTGTCCTAGTTTACTCCTGGTTCAGTCCTGGTTTAGTCCTGGTTTAGTCATGTTTTAAACCTGGTCTGGTACAGTTTTTAGTCCTGTTTTATTCCTGATCCAGTCCTGGTTGATGGGTCCAACCATAACCAGAATTAATCCAGGAATATTGTATTCTTTCCAAATCTGTTCACAAATGGGCTAGTTCAATTTTTTTTTAATCCTTGCAACCTGAAGATTCCTGTTTTCCTCCTGATTCACTCCTAGTTTAGTCCTGGTTTAATCCTGCTTTAGTCCCCCTTTAGTCCCGGTCTAGTCCCGGTCTAGTCCCGGTCTAGTCCCGGTCTAGTTCTGATCTAGTCATGGTTTAGTCCCAGTTTAGTCCCGGCTTAGTCCCGGCTTACCCTTGACCGTCAGATAGACAGTTGTTTTGCTCCCGATGTTGTTGTCTAGGAGCAGTCGACACTCATACGTCCCTGTATCGTTGTGAGTGACATTCTTCAGGACAAGGCTGAGCTCTCCGTGGTTCAGTCCTGGGTCTTTGGGTTGGACTCTGGCCCTGTAGTCTGGGTGTTGGTAGTGGCTCCGGACCCATGGGTGTCTGTAGAACAGGAGGTACCCATAGTGGTCTAAATCGGGTCTACTCCATTGCAGGACCCGGACATTAGAGCCGGGGTCCACCGAACAGGGCAGCTCGCAATCCTCACCCACCAGTGACACCACCTGCCTGTGAGATGCTGAAATACAACCATTACATGTTAGGCCTGGTTTTAGGGCTAATTAGGACTTGGTCTTGGTCCTGTATTTGTTTTGGATCAGTCCTGGGTTTGAGTCTTGGTTGATTCATACTTTAGTTATTCTCTAGTGCAATTCTGATCTAGTTTTGGTTCATTTCTGATTCAGTCGAGTTTTAGTTCAGTCCTGGTTTGGTCCTGGTTTAGTCCTGGTATAGTCCTGGTTTAGTTAATCTCTAGTATACTTCTATTGTAATTTTGATTCACTTCTGTCTCAGTTCTGTTTTACTCCTGGTTCAATCCTGGTTTAGTCCTTGCCTGGTCCTACAGGTACCCGGTTTACACTTGGTTTAGTCCTGGTTCAGTTCTAGTCTAGAATTGTTCTAGCCATAGTTTAGGGTGTGTTCATACTAGCCCCCTTTGGGTCCTGGTTTTAGCCCAGTTTAGTCTTGATGGTAGACCTGTTTTGGTACTGTTCTAGTCCTTGTTGAGTTCAAGGATAGTCCACTATTATTTCCAAAATTTGTCCCAGTTTTCAATTTTGTTGTACTTAGTCCTTCTTTTAATTCTAATCTTGTCTTGGTTTGGTTTAGTCCTGGTCTAGTCCTGGTCTAGTCCTGATCTAGTCCTGATCTAGTCATGGTTTAGTCCTGATCCAGTCCTAGTCTAGCCATGGTTTAGTTCTGATCTAGTCCTTGTTTAGTCCTGATCTCGACATGGTTTAATCATGGTTTAGTCCTGATCTGGTCCAGATCTAATCCTGGTTTAGTCCTGGTCTAGTCCTGGTCCGGTCTTAGTCTAGTCCTGGTCTAGTCATAGTTTAGTTATTCTCTAAACCGAGTTTTAATCTATCCGTGGTTTGATTCTGGTTCAGTCCTGGTTTAGTTCTGTCTTGTCTAGATTATCCTGTCTCCTCCTGTCAGTCAGGAGGTTGTGGGTTAGACTCTTGATCTCTCTGATAGTAGATATATTGATAATTGATAAAATGGTACATTTTATCAATATGAACCTAACCTTGGAGCTTGTTTTATTGTTTTATTTCTTTATTGCTCCATTATCTTAAACTTTGCTCTGGCAATAAACCAGGTTCAGGACCAGAATTTCTTTTAAATTATTGGTCCAAAGTTTGCATATTAGTTTGTAGTTTAATAACAGTTTGAATTATGGTGCTTTTTCAAACCTTTTGATACAATGTTACAACTATATTTGACTTGTATTCATATAAAAGGGTCAATACTTTTACTTAAACAACCTGAGCTGTTTTCTTTTTGTTTTTGTTTTTTTTTTCATTTCAGTTCTGATTCTGTCCTGTTTTAACTCTGGCTCAGTCCTGGTTTAGTCTTGCTATAATCCTGGTTTAATCCTGTTTTAGTTCATCTCTACTTCTAATCTAATCTTGGTTTACTTCTAAAAGTTCTACTTAAAGCCACAGTATGTAACTTTTTAACAAATCAATGTACAAGGTGGAATCATACAGGTGCTACTACCAGAAAGTTACACACAGTACCATTAATTTATATTGTTTTAAAGTAGTGGTATTCATGAAAAAGACAGATAACACTTATTTTTGATGGTATTTAGCATTAAACATGTTAACGAACTTTCTGCAGAACTTCTGGTTCAGTCCTAGTCCTGGTCTAGTCAAGGTGAGTTCAGACTTGCACATGTACAACATCAAGAATAGGACTAAACTAAACTAGTTTTAAAGTGAAATTAAGGACCGTCCCAAAGTCTACATCAGGATTAAACTGGGCCCAAACCAGGACTAAATCAGTGCAAGTGTGAACGCAAGTCTTTTTCAATGAATCTGATTACAAAAATATGATATGGATATTATTACTGAGACCAGAAAATGACCAACCTTTAGTGTGGCTTTCCAGTGCGTGGCTCCACAACACCGGGAGAAGAAGCAGTCGGATGTGTCTAGACCGGACCATCACAGACTCCAACTTGGACACTTTCAACCTTAAAAGAACTCTGGACAGACCCTTGGTGGACTTACTACTGTCGAAAAATAAAACAAAGAAACAATTTTTTTTTTCAATTTTTTTTGTTTTTTTGTTTTGTTTTTTTTTTGAGTTTGTGATATAAATGTGCAGGAACCCAACACTGAGACACACTGCCTTTTATACACAGAAGGGGCGGGGTTTCAAGCAACAAAAAAAAATAGGTGGGGCTTGTGTCTAGATTTCTTTATGATAAATGGTCACATGGATTCAGAATATTAAAGGTGCGCTGCTTAACTCTTCTGGTGGTGCATCTGCTTGTTTCAATGTAGATGTAATAGAATGTTCCACAGTATGGCATTAAAAAAATAAAAATACCTTGAAAAACATGTCTTCTTACATCTTACATTATAGACAATACTATCCCCATGGAGACAAGGAGATGGCAGACCCCACACCAGAAAAGAACATAGTGCATCTTAAAGCCACATAGTGTGTCTTTAAGTTTGATTTGAGTAGTTTGGACTTTTTTTTTTAATTACCAGGGGCGACAGTAGCTCTGTAGGAAGAAAGTTTGTTCACTGATTCAAAGGTTGGCAGTTCAAATCTTGCTCTTGATATGAACATCACTGGTTGATTGGGCAGATCCACTGACCCATAGGTTGACGGTGAGATTCCAGTTCCGCAGATAAATGCTGTCATTGTGTTCTTGGACGAAACACTTAACCCCACTCACCCCCAGCGTCTGCGTACACTGGTGTATGAATGTGTGTGTGAATGGGTGAGTGGTTCGTTGATGTAAAGCCCTTTGAGTGCACCGTAGGTAGAAAAGCGCTATTTAAAAAGGTGACCATTTGCCTGTCTGTGTAGAGTAGATGTTTGTACGTTTTTAGTTGACAAATACACATTTCTTAACTTGGATAACACAATCAAATAGGCAGATTTAATTTTGCTATTCAAAGTTTTTAACAATCCATCTCCTCCATCTCCTCTAAAGGAGTTTGTGAAAAGAAATTCAACCTGGACAAGAGCAGGTTCTAGAGGTGACTGCTCTGTGGCGTTTAGGAAAAGTGCTTTTGGAGAAGTCTCTTTTGCTTTTGGAGCAGGTCAGACATGGAACACACTGCTGTGTTGTGTGTATAGTGAGTGTGT
Organism: Periophthalmus magnuspinnatus; assembly: GCF_009829125.3. Lineage (NCBI taxonomy): Eukaryota > Metazoa > Chordata > Actinopteri > Gobiiformes > Gobiidae > Periophthalmus > Periophthalmus magnuspinnatus. Next base: position 6,534,347 of record NC_047143.1, read on the forward strand.
TGTGTGTGTTGAGTGTATAGTGGGTGTTGTGTGTATAGTGAGTGTGTTGTGTGTGTTGTGTGTATAGTGGGTGTTGTGTGTATCGTGAGTGCCTTGTGTGTATAGTGGGTGTTGTGTGTATAGTGAGTGTGTTGTATGTGTTGTGTGTATAGTGGGTGTTGTGTGTATAGTGAGTGCGTTGTATGTGTTGTGTGTATAGTGGGTGTTGTGTGTATAGTGAGTGTGTTGTGTGTGTTGTGTGTATAGTGGGTGTTGTGTGTATAGTGAGTGTGTTGTGTGTGTTGTGTGTATAGTGGGTGTTGTGTGTATAGTGAGTGTGTTGTGTGTATCGTGAGTGCCTTGTGTGTATAGTGGGTGTTGTGTGTATAGTGAGTGTGTTGTATGTGTTCTGTGTATAGTGGGTGTTGTGTGTATAGTGAGTGCGTTGTATGTGTTGTGTGTATAGTGAGTGTGTTGTGTGTGTTGTGTGTATAGTGGGTGTTGTGTGTATAGTGAGTGTGTTGTGTGTATCGTGAGTGCCTTGTGTGTATAGTGGGTGTTGTGTGTATAGTGAGTGTGTTGTATGTGTTGTGTGTATAGTGGGTGTTGTGTGTATAGTGCGTGTGTTGTGCGTATCGTGAGTGCCTTGCGTGTATAGTGTGTGTTGTGTGTATAGTGAGTGTTTTAACTGTTTTATATCAACCTGCCGAGGAACTTAAGAAGGGTATTTGTCACGTCGGCTATAATCTTTACATATATAATATGTGCTGTCCCTTTACAAATGAATGAATGAAATAAGAATAAGAATAAATTTCAATTAATTTTGGATACATTAGTAAACATAAATGAATGAATCATAAATATTGAAACGAGTACAATAGATCAATTATCTAAATATAAAAAGAAAAACAATATTCATTTTCGAATCTGATAATGTTTCCATAACACAACATCCATTGCTGATAATGATAATGATTATGATGATTTGTGAAGACTTTGAAACAGATTATGGTTGATAAACTTGAGGCTGAAGTTTGATTATGGTCCATATCAAAGTCCTTATGACAAATGTACCACTGTTTTAGTACTTTTACTGCTGCAGCAGAAAAGAAACTTATGGACTCTGGCATGCAACAGAATAATATATGATAATATAATAATAATAATAATAATAATAATAATAATAATAATAATAATAATAATAATAATAACACATAAATAAAAACACACCATTAATAAATCTTACATTTTTTGTTGGTGCCCTTTTTATACCACTCCCTGTAAAAATATAGTTTGTTTCTTTTTTCTTTTCTTTTACTGCGTTAATCCAAAAATACTCAATTTGAAAAAAACAACAACAAAAACCCAAGATTTTAAATTTAAGCTTTTACATTTTATTTCTCTCTTTGACTTGTCATAGGTTAATAACAACATTGTTACCTCAAACACACACAAAAAAAACCAACAACAATGCACAACAAAAACAAAATCATATGTGAAGTAGCGGTGCAAGCATAGACTGTATATATAAATGGACATAGCTAACCTGCTTGCCATTCCAACTAGGAAGTGAGCACGGGCGCACTTCTGTCTCCATCGGCTCCAATTCACTTTCTACTGAAAAATTGTCACCCCGATGAGCGTCATTTGGCTGTAATCGAATGCTATAAGTCAGGGGTCACCAACCTTTTTTAACCTGAGAGCTACTTCATGGGCACTGAAAGGGCGACCACTTTGAGACGAACAAATTTGCTCAGTTTGCCTTTAGTTGCACATTATTAATCATGATAAATGATAATCATCTATGTGAACACACTGATAATTATCAACAACGAGCGAGGTGGGACACAGATATCAATATTCAGCACTTTAACTTTACTAATCTTGAGTAATTGTTAAATTTCCATTTGACACTTACATCACTACATCTCATAGGAAAAGTGTCCCATTTTCACTATCCATTGACAAACAAACCTTTTTAACAAAACATAAATAATATGCATGCACCATGTTTCATAAAGTTATTAAATATGTAATGTTTAAAAAAAAATAAACTTACATATTGTTAAATAAATCTCAGCTGCTTTGTGCGACTTTTTCACCGGTGTCGTGAAAAAAGTCTGTTATTTGCCCAAAGCTGCGTTTAGTTCTGGGCTTGTTCTGCCCGTAGTGCGCGTCCCCGTGGTTAGTTAACGTGGAGCTTTGGGAGACGTAGAGAAATGTCCCTCCACATTGTGCCACTTTGCCGTCGCCCAGTCGCTCCGCAGATGAGACACGCGCAGGTTTCTGTTACAGTCTTAAATCCTTGTGAAAGTGATCTCTTTTTTTTCTACCATGTTTTTGAGCCAAACTGCATTCAGCATCTCCGCAGCGCTCGCGAGCGGAGCACTGGTTTTCTCACGCGCACAATACTGACCTTTGAACTGAGTAGGTCAGAGTTCACCTTAACTTATCAAAACTTCACGTATAATGAACATATGCTTAAGATATTGTCATTTTTAAATCTATATAAACGTAAGAGTGATTGAAAAAATAGCAACAGAATAAAATTAAATTTTAGATGCAGCTCATTAGTGAGTTGTGCTATTTTTAGAACCGGTCTGTGGGCGACTCATGTAGGGCTTGGGGGCGACATGGCGCCCGCGGGCACAGTGTTGGTGACCCCTGGTCTAAACACTTACAGCGTAGGCCTATAAAATTAGAAAAAATACAACATTATCTTATTTAAATAGAAATTATGAACAAATAACGTAGTTCTATAAACATGTCAATGCATAGAAGGTTGGGTTGCTGCGTTTTGTTGCCATGGGAATTGTTCATAGGGTTTATTTTAAAAACTAACAACATTCCAAAGTCTTGTCCGAGAGAGGATTTGCGGAAAAATCAGCTAATCCGGTGTTTTTACTGCCTCTGTTTACACCGCGTTCATCATGGAGCAGGTAAGATTTAACAGCGCCCCCTACTGCACCGTTTGACCATTGATATTCACCTGTAACCTAATTTGATCTCTTTGTCAATGGACTGTTCTGCTAATTAAGTATATGATTTGTATTTAAGTTATTGTTAAGCTCAATTAACTTTAGGTAACGCTAAGTGTCCAAAAGTGGCCAAATGCAGCGCCACTTTGACGTGTTAACGTGGCTATACTTGCTGTAAGCTACTGTGTTTAGCCTAATTTACTCCACACAGCACGAAAACATGCAGTTCCCTTAAACACTGCTTTTAAGCTTTTGCTGTGATCTGCACTGACCTAAGTACTCAAATTGATTATTTTGATTATTGTGTAGATTCTGTTTTTCCCCAATTTATTCAAGATTTAGGCTTGTCTTGCTTTAGATCAAACTACTACTTGGAAAGCCAAATATTATAGAAGACTGTATGAGAAAGGTTTGGACAAATAATTTCTGTATGACGTAACTTGAACTATTCTCTGTTTTCCAGGTTGTGTTGCCTGGTCATTTGTTTGACCACTGCTACAGCACCTGGTCCAGGAGGGAGTCCTGCGGTCTAACTGAACAGGTAAGAAACTCTATCAGACTCATTTGATTATAATTAATTACATGACACATGTCATCACACTATCATTAGAGTGCATGTTGTACTGGATAATATGAGCTTTAAAGCATGTACAGGTTTTTGCACCCTGTGCCACCAGTGAGACTCGTACCACCGTTTGTGAACCAGTACACTACACAAAAACTCATCTAACCTAACTCACCTCTGCGTCCCATAGACCCCGAGCAGCACTCTCGCTCCTGAGCCACCCCAAGTCCTGGGTTTGGTCCCTGTACCCGTCTCTGTGGGTACAGAGGTGGGTACAGGGGCCAAACTGCTATTTTACCAAGCAATAACAAGGCCACGCATCAGCCAAATTCATGCAGTACATTTCTAATTTGATTATTATGCTAAAAAGGTACATTGCCCCTCTCGTGAACAGATCCAGGTCTCCATGTCTGAGTCCTCTGTCCCAGTCCAGCCCTGTCCTGAGTGTACCCCTGCCCTGCCCTCCTGCTGCTGCCCTCCTGCCCCTGGTAGTCCTCTGTTCATCCATGGCTACACTGTTGAAGACTATCAGGACATCTACCACTCTATCGTGGATCCAATGCTGACGTATGTCTCATCGGCCAGATCCATTTCTGGTCACATTTTATAACTCACTATCAGTCCATTTTCATATTTACTTGGTTATTGGGTAACAAATTCATTCAGAGCTTTTCTCTTTTAATTTCAATTCTTGCACAACAGACAGTATGTAGGTAAAGTTTTATCTTACTGACCTTTAACCAGTCTTGATCCTGGTTTAGTCCTGGTTTAAATTTATTTAGTTCTTGTTTTGTCCTGGTTTAGTCTGGTATTAGCCTTGGGTCAGCCCTGCTGTGCTTACTTTGGTCTCTGGTTTAGTCCTTATTTACAGTGAGACTTTCCTTTAAAACCTTTTTCTCATTACTGATGGTTCTGTGTATCTGGCTGTTTGCAGTTACCCCAAAGGCCGTCCCCGTCCCTACAGTCTGGACCTGGGCCGGCGGATTAAGCAGCGCCTGTGGAAGAAGCTGGAGCGGCCCCTTCTCAGAGAGACAGAGACCACTGGAGGTCTCCTGCACTACGTGGAGTCCCAGAGCTCTAGCCCCTACCCACCCCTCACTGATGTAGATGTGTCTAAGGAGCCGCCCCCCCCCTAAACTATCTTTACCTTTTGTGTTTCAGGCCCAGCCCACTATCTCTGCTGGAGGTCCCAATCAGCCACAGCGCCACCTTCTGAGAGAGCAGGTAAAGACAAGCAAATGCAGAAGTGCATTATGAAGAATATGTTCATCAGTCAAAAGAAAATAGTTTCCTCAAATCCTAATGTTCCTTCTTTGGTGCAGGCTGCGGTCTGTGCGGAGCCTGCCTCTCGGAGGTCACACCGACTGGCGCTGAAGAGGAAGAAGACCAGTGGGTCCCAGTCGGTCGCTGCGGAGCTCGCAGACCAGGTGCGACTATACAAGTTGAAATATTATTAGCTGTGTTATAGCTTAAATTTTTGCATTCATAGAGAATAACTTATCTTATCTCCTTTTCCTCCATTGTCCTGTGAAATCCAGACCACTAGCTCCAGCCCTGTCCCAGAGAGGGAGGAGCCCAACAGTAAGAGGCTGTGTCACCCTGAGCCAAAGCACTCCAGGGCGCCCCTGTCTTCCAGGTCCATTTTGCTGAGGTTCAGACAGCAAAACACCCGCACCAGGAAACTTAGGTACCCGGTGGAAGACGCGTCTGAGCAGGTAGACAGTTATTTTTAATGCATGTCCAAAAGTACTTTTATTCATGTGCAGGTGTAATTACTGTATAGATACATTTTAATGTTTATATTGTCCTGTAGGTGTCGCCCTCCAGCTCCCAGACCTCAACCCCTCCACCGGACTTCCTCATGGCCCTGGGTTTGGCTCCTACCCCTCCCCAATGAACGTGTCCACTCACAGTCTCATTCATGAGGCTGATGAGATTTTAACTTTTTACATTTTAGAGTGTGCTTTTAACATTTTTTGTGTGTGATTTCAAGATTTTTGAATTTACTGTGTGGTTTTAACATTTTTTGTGTGTGATTTCAAGATTTTACAATTTACTGTGTGGTTTTAACATTTTTTGTGTGTGATTTCAAGATTTTTGAATTTACTGTGTGGTTTTAACATTTATTTGTAGATTTTAGTGTTGTTTTGTGCCATTTTGTGTCTTTCATACTGTGTGTGTTTTGCAGCTCTCAACACCAAGCTGCCCCTCTGCCATCCAGCCTCCATCCAAAAATTCTCCTCTGTGGTTACACCTTCCAGTATGCAGGTAAATATTTGTGTTTACTGGTCCTGAACTGGTTTAGTCCTGGTTCAGATTCATTTACTCCTTGTTTTATCCAGCTTATGTCTTGTTAAGTTTGCTTGTAGTCCTGGCTCAGTCCTGCTGTACTCAGTTTGATTTCTGGTTTAGTCTTTATGCAGAACTGAACTCTCCTTTAAAATATGTATTATACTGTCTGTTTTTTAGCTTTCAACACCTGGCTGCCCCTCCATAAAAAACAAAATAAAAACTTCTTGGCAGATCAAGGCTACAGGGGCATAGTAAGTGTCAAAATAAATTAAATTGTTTTTTTTGATACAATGAAATTTGAATATGGTTTTATTATTTTGCAGATATCTACAGGACATTGAGGGCCATCGAGGAGTCATTTAAGTCAAAGTCACGCATCTTCTCCCAGTGTCAGCATCAACCAAGGCCCTCATCCAAAAAAGTACTAATCAGTGACCATGTTTTTGATCTGATAGCTTGTTATTCTGAATTTTGCACATAAAGTAATGTATTTTCTTTTTCAGTCTATGCCCTGAGCCCCTTTGAGCCTTGCTGTTCAATAAACCAGTCTAATTATTTTACATTGTCTGTTTTCTTTTCTTTTGTTTCTCATTCAGTTCACAGTGAAACACAGTACACATCTAGTAGTTTGTACAGTAAAATAATTAGTAAGATGCTTCACACAGATTATTGTGTTGTATTGTATCACTAACAGAACATAGACTGTATATATAAATGGAGATAGGTAACTTGCTAGCCACCGGGTTCCAAATAGGAAGTGAGCATGGGTGCATGTGCAACTGCTGCTTTCAAGCTTGCCATTTTGGTTTTAAAATGTTTGTATTAACCCCATTTTTATTTCATTATTGTGTCAGTAAATCAAGATATGAACATTAATAACAGACAAATAAGGTGTTTTCTTCACCTAGGATCGTTTCCACTAGAGCTAGCAACAGGTTTGTCTGATAGTACTGCTAAGTGCCTGCTCCCTGCTAAACCAGGGGTGTGGGTGGGAGGGGCCATTACCTTCAACAGCCTCACTCCAGATTGGCTCTTTAGTTGCTATGATACTTGCGGTTGGACATCCAAAGATGGAACTCTGCTCCAAATTCGCCCCATAAGTACTGTACTAGCCTCCATGATGTTCATTTGAGTGGAACCGGATGCTGTGGGTCAGTCACACTCCCTCACTCCACTTCTTTATAGCTTATGAAAGATTTGTCCTTTTTGAGATTGTTATGGTCTAAGGTTTTTTGTTTTTTTTCCATCTAAATAAAAGAAGTTGCTGTTTTGGGCTCAAACTGTGCAACATGCAACCTTCATTTCCTTTAAATGACCCATTATAATTGAATTTGAAGGACTTATAATCAACAATTAGCAACAGATAGCATAATAAAACAATGATGAAGTTTGCTTTGTTTATTACTATGCGCACAACATAAAACCTACCACAGTCTAAACATTTACAGCGTAGGCCTATAAAAGTAGAAAAAATACATCATTAGTTTATTTAATTAAAAATTATGAAAAAATAACGTAGTTCTACGAACATTTTAATGCATAGGACGTTTGGTTGCTGCGTTTTGTTGCCATGGGAATTGTTCATAGGGTTTATTTTAAAAACTAACAACATTCCAAAGTCTTGTTCGAGAGAAGATTTGCGGAAAAATCAGCTGATCCGGTGTTTTTACTGCGCCTGTCAAGTGTCCCCGTGCCTGTTTACAGCTTTAATCATGGAGCAGGTAAGATTTAACAGCGCCCCCTACAGCGCTGTGTGACCATTGATATTCACCTGGAACCTAATTTGATCTCTTTGTCATTGGACTGTTCCCATAATTAAGTATATGATTTGTATTTAAGTTGTTGTCAACCTCAATTAACTTTAGGTAACGTTAAGTGTCCAAAAGTGGCCACTTTGACGCGCGCGTTAACGTGGCTATACTTGCTGTAGGCTACTGTGTTTAGCCTAATTTACTCCACACCACAGCACGGAAACATGCAGTTCCCTTAAACACTGCTTTGTTCATTTAAGCTTTTGCTGTGATCTGCACTGACCTAAGTACTCAAGTTGATTATTTTGATTATTGTGTAGATTCTGTTTTTCCCCAATTTATTCAAGATTTAGGCTTGTCTTGCTTTAGATCAAACTACTACTTGGGAAGCCAAATATTATAGAAGACTGTATGAGAAAGGTTTGGACAAATAATTTCTGTATGAAGTAACCTGAACTATTTTCTGTTTTCCAGGTTGTGTTGCCTGGTCATTTGTTTGACCACTGCTACAGCACCTGGTCCAGGAGGGAGTCCTGCGGTCTGACTGAACAGGTAAGAAACTCTATCAGACTCATTTGATTATAATTAATTACATGACACATGTCATCACACTATCATTAGAGTGCATGTTGTAGTGGATATTATGAGCTTTAAAGCATGTACAGGTTTTTGCACCCTGTGCCACCAGTGAGACTCCTACCACCATTTGTGAACCAGTACACTTCACTTAAACTCAGCTAACCTAACTCACCTCTGCGTCCCATAGACCCCGAGCAGCACTCTCGCTCCTGAGCCACCCCAAGTCCTGGGTTTGATCCCTGTACCCGTCTCTGTGGGTACAGAGGTGGGTACGGGGGCCAAACAGCTATTTTACCAAGCAATAACAAGGCCACGCATCAACCAAATTCATGCAGTACATTTCTAATTTGATTATTATGCTAAAAAGGTACATTGCCCCTCTCGTGAACAGATCCAGGTCTCCAAGTCTGAGTCCTCTGTCCCAGTCCAGCCCTGTCCTGAGTCTACCCCTGCCCTGTCCTCCTGCTGCCCTCCTGCCCCTGGTAGTCCTCTGTTCATCCATGGCTACACTGTTGAAGGCTATCAGGACATCTACCACTCTATCGTGGATCCAATGCTGACGTATGTTTCATCGGCCAGATCCATTTCTGGTCACATTTTAGAACTCATTATCAGTTCATTTTCATATTTACTTGGTTATTGGGTAACAAATTCCTTCAGAGCTTTTCTCTTTTATTTAAATTGTATTTGCTTGTATTATTGAAATTCTTGGACAACAGACAGTATGCAGGTAAAGTTTTATCTTACTGACCTTTAACCAGTCTTGATCCTGGTTTAGTCCTGGTTTAAATTTATTTAGTTCTTGTTTTGTCCTGGTTTAGTCTGGTATTAGCCTTGGGTCAGCCCTGCTGTGCTTACTTTGGTCTCTGGTTTAGTCCTTATTTACAGTGAGACTTTCCTTTAAAACCTTTTTCTCATTACTGATGGTTCTGTGTATCTGGCTGTTTGCAGTTACCCCAAAGGCCGTCCCCGTCCCTACAGTCTGGACCTGGGCCGGCGGATTAAGCAGCGCCTGTGGAAGAAGCTGGAGCGGCCCCTTCTCAGAGAGACAGAGACCACTGGAGGTCTCCTGCACTACGTGGAGTCCCAGAGCTCTAGCCCCTACCCACCCCTCACTGATGTAGATGTGTCTAAGGAGCCGCCCCCCCCTAAACTATCTTTACCTTTTGTGTTTCAGGCTCAGCCCACTATCTCTGCTGGAGGTGCCAATCAGCCACAGCGCCACCTTCTGAGAGAGCAGGTAAAGACAAGCAAATGCAGAAGTGCATTATGAAGAATATGTTCATCAGTCAAAAGAAAATAGTTTCCTCAAATCCTAATGTTCCTTCTTTGGTGCAGGCTGCGGTCTGTGCGGAGCCTGCCTCTCGGAGGTCACACCGACTGGCGCTGAAGAGGAAGAAGACCAGTGGGTCCCAGTCGGTCGCTGCGGAGCTCGCAGACCAGGTGCGACTATACAAGTTGAAATATTATTAGCTGTGTTATAGCTTAAATTTTTGCATTCATAGAGAATAACTTATCTTATCTCCTTTTCCTCCATTGTCCTGTGAAATCCAGACCACTAGCTCCAGCCCTGTCCCAGAGAGGGAGGAGCCCAACAGTAAGAGGCTGTGTCACCCTGAGCCAAAGCACTCCAGGGCGCCCCTGTCTTCCAGGTCCATTTTGCTGAGGTTCAGACAGCAAAACACCCGCACCAGGAAACTTAGGTACCCGGTGGAAGACGCGTCTGAGCAGGTAGACAGTTATTTTTAATGCATGTCCAAAAGTACTTTTATTCATGTGCAGGTGTAATTACTGTATAGATACATTTTAATGTTTATATTGTCCTGTAGGTGTCGCCCTCCAGCTCCCAGACCTCAACCCCTCCACCGGACTTCCTCATGGCCCTGGGTTTGGCTCCTACCCCTCCCCAATGAACGTGTCCACTCACAGTCTCATTCATGAGGCTGATGAGATTTTAACTTTTTACATTTTAGAGTGTGCTTTTAACATTTTTTGTGTGTGATTTCAAGATTTTTGAATTTACTGTGTGGTTTTAACATTTTTTGTGTGTGATTTCAAGATTTTACAATTTACTGTGTGGTTTTAACATTTTTTGTGTGTGATTTCAAGATTTTTGAATTTACTGTGTGGTTTTAACATTTATTTGTAGATTTTAGTGTTGTTTTGTGCCATTTTGTGTCTTTCATACTGTGTGTGTTTTGCAGCTCTCAACACCAAGCTGCCCCTCTGCCATCCAGCCTCCATCCAAAAATTCTCTTCTGTGGTTACATCTTCCAGTATGCAGGTAAATATTTGTGTTTACTGGTCCTGAACTGGTTTAGTCCTGGTTCAGATTCATTTACTCCTTGTTTTATCCAGCTTATGTCTTGTTAAGTTTGCTTGTAGTCCTGGCTCAGTCCTGCTGTACTCAGTTTGATTTCTGGTTTAGTCTTTATGCAGAACTGAACTCTCCTTTAAAATATGTATTATACTGTCTGTTTTTTAGCTTTCAACACCTGGCTGCCCCTCCATAAAAAACAAAATAAAAACTTCTTGGCAGATCAAGGCTACAGGGGCATAGTAAGTGTCAAAATAAATTAAATTGTTTTTTTTGATACAATGAAATTTGAATATGGTTTTATTATTTTGCAGATATCTACAGGACATTGAGGGCCATCGAGGAGTCATTTAAGTCAAAGTCACCCATCTTCTCCCAGTGTCAGCATCAACCAAGGCCCTCATCCAAAAAAGTACTAATCAGTGACCATGTTTTTGATCTGATAGCTTGTTATTCTGAATTTTGCACATAAAGTAATGTATTTTCTTTTTCAGTCTATGCCCTGAGCCCCTTTGAGCCTTGCTGTTCAATAAACCAGTCTAATTATTTTACATTTTCTGTTTTCTTTTCTTTTGTTTCTCATTCAGTTCACAGTGAAACACAGTACACATCTAGTAGTTTGTACAGTAAAATAATTAGTAAGATGCTTCACACAGATTATTGTGTTGTATTGTATCACTAACAGAACATAGACTGTATATATAAATGGAGATAGGTAACTTGCTAGCCACCGGGTTCCAAATAGGAAGTGAGCATGGGTGCATGTGCAACTGCTGCTTTCAAGCTTGCCATTTTGGTTTTAAAATGTTTGTATTAACCCCATTTTTATTTCATTATTGTGTCAGTAAATCAAGATATGAACATTAATAACAGACAAATAAGGTGTTTTCTTCACCTAGGATCGTTTCCACTAGAGCTAGCAACAGGTTTGTCTGATAGTATTGCTAAGTGCCTGCTCCCTGCTAAACCAGGGGTGTGGGTGGGAGGGGCCATTACCTTCAACAGCCTCACTCCAGATTGGCTCTTTAGTTGCTATGATACTTGCGGTTGGACATCCAAAGATGGAACTCTGCTCCAAATTCGCCCCATAAGTACTGTACTAGCCTCCATGATGTTCATTTGAGTGGAACCGGATGCTGTGGGTCAGTCACACTCCCTCACTCCACTTCTTTATAGCTTATGAAAGATTTGTCCTTTTTGAGATTGTTATGGTCTAAGGTTTTTTGTTTTTTTTCCATCTAAATAAAAGAAGTTGCTGTTTTGGGCTCAAACTGTGCAACATGCAACCTTCATTTCCTTTAAATGACCCATTATAATTGAATTTGAAGGACTTATAATCAACAATTAGCAACAGATAGCATAATAAAACAATGATGAAGTTTGCTTTGTTTATTACTATGCGCACAACATAAAACCTACCACAGTCTAAACATTTACAGCGTAGGCCTATAAAAGTAGAAAAAATACATCATTAGTTTATTTAATTAAAAATTATGAAAAAATAACGTAGTTCTACGAACATTTTAATGCATAGGACGTTTGGTTGCTGCGTTTTGTTGCCATGGGAATTGTTCATAGGGTTTATTTTAAAAACTAACAACATTCCAAAGTCTTGTTCGAGAGAAGATTTGCGGAAAAATCAGCTGATCCGGTGTTTTTACTGCGCCTGTCAAGTGTCCCCGTGCCTGTTTACAGCTTTAATCATGGAGCAGGTAAGATTTAACAGCGCCCCCTACAGCGCTGTGTGACCATTGATATTCACCTGGAACCTAATTTGATCTCTTTGTCATTGGACTGTTCCCATAATTAAGTATATGATTTGTATTTAAGTTGTTGTCAACCTCAATTAACTTTAGGTAACGTTAAGTGTCCAAAAGTGGCCACTTTGACGCGCGCGTTAACGTGGCTATACTTGCTGTAGGCTACTGTGTTTAGCCTAATTTACTCCACACCACAGCACGGAAACATGCAGTTCCCTTAAACACTGCTTTGTTCATTTAAGCTTTTGCTGTGATCTGCACTGACCTAAGTACTCAAGTTGATTATTTTGATTATTGTGTAGATTCTGTTTTTCCCCAATTTATTCAAGATTTAGGCTTGTCTTGCTTTAGATCAAACTACTACTTGGGAAGCCAAATATTATAGAAGACTGTATGAGAAAGGTTTGGACAAATCATTTCTGTATGAAGTAACCTGAACTATTTTCTGTTTTCCAGGTTGTGTTGCCTGGTCATTTGTTTGACCACTGCTACAGCACCTGGTCCAGGAGGGAGTCCTGCGGTCTGACTGAACAGGTAAGAAACTCTATCAGACTCATTTGATTATAATTAATTACATGACACATGTCATCACACTATCATTAGAGTGCATGTTGTAGTGGATATTATGAGCTTTAAAGCATGTACAGGTTTTTGCACCCTGTGCCACCAGTGAGACTCGTACCACCATTTGTGAACCAGTACACTTCACTTAAACTCAGCTAACCTAACTCACCTCTGCGTCCCATAGACCCCGAGCAGCACTCTCGCTCCTGAGCCACCCCAAGTCCTGGGTTTGATCCCTGTACCCGTCTCTGTGGGTACAGAGGTGGGTACGGGGGCCAAACAGCTATTTTACCAAGCAATAACAAGGCCACGCATCAACCAAATTCATGCAGTACATTTCTAATTTGATTATTATGCTAAAAAGGTACATTGCCCCTCTCGTGAACAGATCCAGGTCTCCAAGTCTGAGTCCTCTGTCCCAGTCCAGCCCTGTCCTGAGTCTACCCCTGCCCTGTCCTCCTGCTGCCCTCCTGCCCCTGGTAGTCCTCTGTTCATCCATGGCTACACTGTTGAAGGCTATCAGGACATCTACCACTCTATCGTGGATCCAATGCTGACGTATGTTTCATCGGCCAGATCCATTTCTGGTCACATTTTAGAACTCATTATCAGTTCATTTTCATATTTACTTGGTTATTGGGTAACAAATTCCTTCAGAGCTTTTCTCTTTTATTTAAATTGTATTTGCTTGTATTATTGAAATTCTTGGACAACAGACAGTATGCAGGTAAAGTTTTATCTTACTGACCTTTAACCAGTCTTGATCCTGGTTTAGTCCTGGTTTAAATTTATTTAGTTCTTGTTTTGTCCTGGTTTAGTCTGGTATTAGCCTTGGGTCAGCCCTGCTGTGCTTACTTTGGTCTCTGGTTTAGTCCTTATTTACAGTGAGACTTTCCTTTAAAACCTTTTTCTCATTACTGATGGTTCTGTGTATCTGGCTGTTTGCAGTTACCCCAAAGGCCGTCCCCGTCCCTACAGTCTGGACCTGGGCCGGCGGATTAAGCAGCGCCTGTGGAAGAAGCTGGAGCGGCCCCTTCTCAGAGAGACAGAGACCACTGGAGGTCTCCTGCACTACGTGGAGTCCCAGAGCTCTAGCCCCTACCCACCCCTCACTGATGTAGATGTGTCTAAGGAGCCGCCTCCCCCTAAACTATCTTTACCTTTTGTGTTTCAGGCCCAGCCCACTATCTCTGCTGGAGGTCCCAATCAGCCACAGCGCCACCTTCTGAGAGAGCAGGTAAAGACAAGCAAATGCAGAAGTGCATTATGAAGAATATGTTCATCAGTCAAAAGAAAATAGTTTCCTCAAATCCTAATGTTCCTTCTTTGGTGCAGGCTGCGGTCTGTGCGGAGCCTGCCTCTCGGAGGTCACACCGACTGGCGCTGAAGAGGAAGAAGACCAGTGGGTCCCAGTCGGTCGCTGCGGAGCTCGCAGACCAGGTGCGACTATACAAGTTGAAATATTATTAGCTGTGTTATAGCTTAAATTTTTGCATTCATAGAGAATAACTTATCTTATCTCCTTTTCCTCCATTGTCCTGTGAAATCCAGACCACTAGCTCCAGCCCTGTCCCAGAGAGGGAGGAGCCCAACAGTAAGAGGCTGTGTCACCCTGAGCCAAAGCACACCAGGGCGCCCCTGTCTTCCAGGTCCATTTTGCTGAGGTTCAGACAGCAAAACACCCGCACCAGGAAACTTAGGTACCCGGTGGAAGACGCGTCTGAGCAGGTAGACAGTTATTTTTAATGCATGTCCAAAAGTACTTTTATTCATGTGCAGGTGTAATTACTGTATAGATACATTTTAATGTTTATATTGTCCTGTAGGTGTCGCCCTCCAGCTCCCAGACCTCAACCCCTCCACCGGACTTCCTCATGGCCCTGGGTTTGGCTCCTACCCCTCCCCAATGAACGTGTCCACTCACAGTCTCATTCATGAGGCTGATGAGATTTTAACTTTTTACATTTTAGAGTGTGCTTTTAACATTTTTTGTGTGTGATTTCAAGATTTTTGAATTTACTGTGTGGTTTTAACATTTTTTGTGTGTGATTTCAAGATTTTACAATTTACTGTGTGGTTTTAACATTTTTTGTGTGTGATTTCAAGATTTTTTAATTTACTGTGTGGTTTTAACATTTATTTGTAGATTTTAGTGTTGTTTTGTGCCATTTTGTGTCTTTCATACTGTGTGTGTTTTGCAGCTCTCAACACCAAGCTGCCCCTCTGCCATCCAGCCTCCATCCAAAAATTCTCCTCTGTGGTTACACCTTCCAGTATGCAGGTAAATATTTGTGTTTACTGGTCCTGAACTGGTTTAGTCCTGGTTCAGATTCATTTACTCCTTGTTTTATCCAGCTTATGTCTTGTTAAGTTTGCTTGTAGTCCTGGCTCAGTCCTGCTGTACTCAGTTTGATTTCTGGTTTAGTCTTTATGCAGAACTGAACTCTCCTTTAAAATATGTATTATACTGTCTGTTTTTTAGCTTTCAACACCTGGCTGCCCCTCCATAAAAAACAAAATAAAAACTTCTTGGCAGATCAAGGCTACAGGGGCATAGTAAGTGTCAAAATAAATTAAATTGTTTTTTTTGATACAATGAAATTTGAATATGGTTTTATTATTTTGCAGATATCTACAGGACATTGAGGGCCATCGAGGAGTCATTTAAGTCAAAGTCACCCATCTTCTCCCAGTGTCAGCATCAACCAAGGCCCTCATCCAAAAAAGTACTAATCAGTGACCATGTTTTTGATCTGATAGCTTGTTATTCTGAATTTTGCACATAAAGTAATGTATTTTCTTTTTCAGTCTATGCCCTGAGCCCCTTTGAGCCTTGCTGTTCAATAAACCAGTCTAATTATTTTACATTGTCTGTTTTCTTTTCTTTTGTTTCTCATTCAGTTCACAGTGAAACACAGTACACATCTAGTAGTTTGTACAGTAAAATAATTAGTAAGATGCTTCACACAGATTATTGTGTTGTATTGTATCACTAACAGAACATAGACTGTATATATAAATGGAGATAGGTAACTTGCTAGCCACCGGGTTCCAAATAGGAAGTGAGCATGGGTGCATGTGCAACTGCTGCTTTCAAGCTTGCCATTTTGGTTTTAAAATGTTTGTATTAACCCCATTTTTATTTCATTATTGTGTCAGTAAATCAAGATATGAACATTAATAACAGACAAATAAGGTGTTTTCTTCACCTAGGATCGTTTCCACTAGAGCTAGCAACAGGTTTGTCTGATAGTATTGCTAAGTGCCTGCTCCCTGCTAAACCAGGGGTGTGGGTGGGAGGGGCCATTACCTTCAACAGCCTCACTCCAGATTGGCTCTTTAGTTGCTATGATACTTGCGGTTGGACATCCAAAGATGGAACTCTGCTCCAAATTCGCCCCATAAGTACTGTACTAGCCTCCATGATGTTCATTTGAGTGGAACCGGATGCTGTGGGTCAGTCACACTCCCTCACTCCACTTCTTTATAGCTTATGAAAGATTTGTCCTTTTTGAGATTGTTATGGTCTAAGGTTTTTTGTTTTTTTTTCCATCTAAATAAAAGAAGTTGCTGTTTTGGGCTCAAACTGTGCAACATGCAACCTTCATTTCCTTTAAATGACCCATTATAATTGAATTTGAAGGACTTATAATCAACAATTAGCAACAGATAGCATAATAAAACAATGATGAAGTTTGCTTTGTTTATTACTATGCGCACAACATAAAACCTACCACAGTCTAAACATTTACAGCGTAGGCCTATAAAAGTAGAAAAAATACATCATTAGTTTATTTAATTAAAAATTATGAAAAAATAACGTAGTTCTACGAACATTTTAATGCATAGGACGTTTGGTTGCTGCGTTTTGTTGCCATGGGAATTGTTCATAGGGTTTATTTTAAAAACTAACAACATTCCAAAGTCTTGTTCGAGAGAAGATTTGCGGAAAAATCAGCTGATCCGGTGTTTTTACTGCGCCTGTCAAGTGTCCCCGTGCCTGTTTACAGCTTTAATCATGGAGCAGGTAAGATTTAACAGCGCCCCCTACAGCGCTGTGTGACCATTGATATTCACCTGGAACCTAATTTGATCTCTTTGTCATTGGACTGTTCCCATAATTAAGTATATGATTTGTATTTAAGTTGTTGTCAACCTCAATTAACTTTAGGTAACGTTAAGTGTCCAAAATTGGCCACTTTGACGCGCGCGTTAACGTGGCTATACTTACTGTAGGCTACTGTGTTTAGCCTAATTTACTCCACACCACAGCACGGAAACATGCAGTTCCCTTAAACACTGCTTTGTTCATTTAAGCTTTTGCTGTGATCTGCACTGACCTAAGTACTCAAGTTGATTATTTTGATTATTGTGTAGATTCTGTTTTTCCCCAATTTATTCAAGATTTAGGCTTGTCTTGCTTTAGATCAAACTACTACTTGGGAAGCCAAATATTATAGAAGACTGTATGAGAAAGGTTTGGACAAATCATTTCTGTATGAAGTAACCTGAACTATTTTCTGTTTTCCAGGTTGTGTTGCCTGGTCATTTGTTTGACCACTCCTACAGCACCTGGTCCAGGAGGGAGTCCTGCGGTCTGACTGAACAGGTAAGAAACTCTATCAGACTCATTTGATTATAATTAATTACATGACACATGTCATCACACTATCATTAGAGTGCATGTTGTAGTGGATAATATGAGCTTTAAAGCATGTACAGGTTTTTGCACCCTGTGCCACCAGTGAGACTCGTACCACCATTTGTGAACCAGTACACTTCACTTAAACTCAGCTAACCTAACTCACCTCTGCGTCCCATAGACCCCGAGCAGCACTCTCGCTCCTGAGCCACCCCAAGTCCTGGGTTTGATCCCTGTACCCGTCTCTGTGGGTACAGAGGTGGGTACGGGGGCCAAACAGCTATTTTACCAAGCAATAACAAGGCCACGCATCAACCAAATTCATGCAGTACATTTCTAATTTGATTATTATGCTAAAAAGGTACATTGCCCCTCTCGTGAACAGATCCAGGTCTCCAAGTCTGAGTCCTCTGTCCCAGTCCAGCCCTGTCCTGAGTCTACCCCTGCCCTGTCCTCCTGCTGCCCTCCTGCCCCTGGTAGTCCTCTGTTCATCCATGGCTACACTGTTGAAGACTATCAGGACATCTACCACTCTATCGTGGATCCAATGCTGACGTATGTTTCATCGGCCAGATCCATTTCTGGTCACATTTTAGAACTCATTATCAGTTCATTTTCATATTTACTTGGTTATTGGGTAACAAATTCCTTCAGAGCTTTTCTCTTTTATTTAAATTGTATTTGCTTGTATTATTGAAATTCTTGGACAACAGACAGTATGCAGGTAAAGTTTTATCTTACTGACCTTTAACCAGTCTTGATCCTGGTTTAGTCCTGGTTTAAATTTATTTAGTTCTTGTTTTGTCCTGGTTTAGTCTGGTATTAGCCTTGGGTCAGCCCTGCTGTGCTTACTTTGGTCTCTGGTTTAGTCCTTATTTACAGTGAGACTTTCCTTTAAAACCTTTTTCTCATTACTGATGGTTCTGTGTATCTGGCTGTTTGCAGTTACCCCAAAGGCCGTCCCCGTCCCTACAGTCTGGACCTGGGCCGGCGGATTAAGCAGCGCCTGTGGAAGAAGCTGGAGCGGCCCCTTCTCAGAGAGACAGAGACCACTGGAGGTCTCCTGCACTACGTGGAGTCCCAGAGCTCTAGCCCCTACCCACCCCTCACTGATGTAGATGTGTCTAAGGAGCCGCCCCCCCCGAAACTATCTTTACCTTTTGTGTTTCAGGCCCAGCCCACTATCTCTGCTGGAGGTCCCAATCAGCCACAGCGCCACCTTCTGAGAGAGCAGGTAAAGACAAGCAAATGCAGAAGTGCATTATGAAGAATATGTTCATCAGTCAAAAGAAAATAGTTTCCTCAAATCCTAATGTTCCTTCTTTGGTGCAGGCTGCGGTCTGTGCGGAGCCTGCCTCTCGGAGGTCACACCGACTGGCGCTGAAGAGGAAGAAGACCAGTGGGTCCCAGTCGGTCGCTGCGGAGCTCCCAGACCAGGTGCGACTATACAAGTTGAAATATTATTAGCTGTGTTATAGCTTAAATTTTTGCATTCATAGAGAATAACTTATCTTATCTCCTTTTCCTCCATTGTCCTGTGAAATCCAGACCACTAGCTCCAGCCCTGTCCCAGAGAGGGAGGAGCCCAACAGTAAGAGGCTGTGTCACCCTGAGCCAAAGCACTCCAGGGCGCCCCTGTCTTCCAGGTCCATTTTGCTGAGGTTCAGACAGCAAAACACCCGCACCAGGAAACTTAGGTACCCGGTGGAAGACGCGTCTGAGCAGGTAGACAGTTATTTTTAATGCATGTCCAAAAGTACTTTTATTCATGTGCAGGTGTAATTACTGTATAGATACATTTTAATGTTTATATTGTCCTGTAGGTGTCGCCCTCCAGCTCCCAGACCTCAACCCCTCCACCGGACTTCCTCATGGCCCTGGGTTTGGCTCCTACCCCTCCCCAATGAACGTGTCCACTCACAGTCTCATTCATGAGGCTGATGAGATTTTAACTTTTTACATTTTAGAGTGTGCTTTTAACATTTTTTGTGTGTGATTTCAAGATTTTTGAATTTACTGTGTGGTTTTAACATTTTTTGTGTGTGATTTCAAGATTTTACAATTTACTGTGTGGTTTTAACATTTTTTGTGTGTGATTTCAAGATTTTTGAATTTACTGTGTGGTTTTAACATTTATTTGTAGATTTTAGTGTTGTTTTGTGCCATTTTGTGTCTTTCATACTGTGTGTGTTTTGCAGCTCTCAACACCAAGCTGCCCCTCTGCCATCCAGCCTCCATCCAAAAATTCTCCTCTGTGGTTACACCTTCCAGTATGCAGGTAAATATTTGTGTTTACTGGTCCTGAACTGGTTTAGTCCTGGTTCAGATTCATTTACTCCTTGTTTTATCCAGCTTATGTCTTGTTAAGTTTGCTTGTAGTCCTGGCTCAGTCCTGCTGTACTCAGTTTGATTTCTGGTTTAGTCTTTATGCAGAACTGAACTCTCCTTTAAAATATGTGTTATACTGTCTGTTTTTTAGCTTTCAACACCTGGCTGCCCCTCCATAAAAAACAAAATAAAAACTTCTTGGCAGATCAAGGCTACAGGGGCATAGTAAGTGTCAAAATAAATTAAATTGTTTTTTTTGATACAATGAAATTTGAATATGGTTTTATTATTTTGCAGATATCTGCAGGACATTGAGGGCCATCGAGGAGTCATTTAAGTCAAAGTCACCCATCTTCTCCCAGTGTCAGCATCAACCAAGGCCCTCATCCAAAAAAGTACTAATCAGTGACCATGTTTTTGATCTGATAGCTTGTTATTCTGAATTTTGCACATAAAGTAATGTATTTTCTTTTTCAGTCTATGCCCTGAGCCCCTTTGAGCCTTGCTGTTCAATAAACCAGTCTAATTATTTTACATTGTCTGTTTTCTTTTCTTTTGTTTCTCATTCAGTTCACAGTGAAACACAGTACACATCTAGTAGTTTGTACAGTAAAATAATTAGTAAGATGCTTCACACAGATTATTGTGTTGTATTGTATCACTAACAGAACATAGACTGTATATATAAATGGAGATAGGTAACTTGCTAGCCACGGCGTTCCAAATAGGAAGTGAGCATGGGTGCATGTGCAACTGCTGCTTTCAAGCTTGCCATTTTGGTTTTAAAATGTTTGTATTAACCCCATTTTTATTTCATTATTGTGTCAGTAAATCAAGATATGAACATTAATAACAGACAAATAAGGTGTTTTCTTCACCTAGGATCGTTTCCACTAGAGCTAGCAACAGGTTTGTCTGATAGTATTGCTAAGTGCCTGCTCCCTGCTAAACCAGGGGTGTGGGTGGGAGGGGCCATTACCTTCAACAGCCTCACTCCAGATTGGCTCTTTAGTTGCTATGATACTTGCGGTTGGACATCCAAAGATGGAACTCTGCTCCAAATTCGCCCCATAAGTACTGTACTAGCCTCCATGATGTTCATTTGAGTGGAACCGGATGCTGTGGGTCAGTCACACTCCCTCACTCCACTTCTTTATAGCTTATGAAAGATTTGTCCTTTTTGAGATTGTTATGGTCTAAGGTTTTTGTTTTTTTTCCATCTAAATAAAAGAAGTTGCTGTTTTGGGCTCAAACTGTGCAACATGCAACCTTCATTTCCTTTAAATGACCCATTATAATTGAATTTGAAGGACTTATAATCAACAATTAGCAACAGATAGCATAATAAAACAATGATGAAGTTTGCTTTGTTTATTACTATGCGCACAACATAAAACCTACCACAGTCTAAACATTTACAGCGTAGGCCTATAAAAGTAGAAAAAATACATCATTAGTTTATTTAATTAAAAATTATGAAAAAATAACGTAGTTCTACGAACATTTTAATGCATAGGACGTTTGGTTGCTGCGTTTTGTTGCCATGGGAATTGTTCATAGGGTTTATTTTAAAAACTAACAACATTCCAAAGTCTTGTTCGAGAGAAGATTTGCGGAAAAATCAGCTGATCCGGTGTTTTTACTGCGCCTGTCAAGTGTCCCCGTGCCTGTTTACAGCTTTAATCATGGAGCAGGTAAGATTTAACAGCGCCCCCTACAGCGCTGTGTGACCATTGATATTCACCTGGAACCTAATTTGATCTCTTTGTCATTGGACTGTTCCCATAATTAAGTATATGATTTGTATTTAAGTTGTTGTCAACCTCAATTAACTTTAGGTAACGTTAAGTGTCCAAAATTGGCCACTTTGACGCGCGCGTTAACGTGGCTATACTTACTGTAGGCTACTGTGTTTAGCCTTATTTACTCCACACCACAGCACGGAAACATGCAGTTCCCTTAAACACTGCTTTGTTCATTTAAGCTTTGGCTGTGATCTGCACTGACCTAAGTACTCAAGTTGATTATTTTGATTATTGTGTAGATTCTGTTTTTCCCCAATTTATTCAAGATTTAGGCTTGTCTTGCTTTAGATCAAACTACTACTTGGGAAGCCAAATATTATAGAAGACTGTATGAGAAAGGTTTGGACAAATAATTTCTGTATGAAGTAACCTGAACTATTTTCTGTTTTCCAGGTTGTGTTGCCTGGTCATTTGTTTGACCACTCCTACAGCACCTGGTCCAGGAGGGAGTCCTGCGGTCTGACTGAACAGGTAAGAAACTCTATCAGACTCATTTGATTATAATTAATTACATGACACATGTCATCACACTATCATTAGAGTGCATGTTGTAGTGGATAATATGAGCTTTAAAGCATGTACAGGTTTTTGCACCCTGTGCCACCAGTGAGACTCGTACCACCATTTGTGAACCAGTACACTTCACTTAAACTCAGCTAACCTAACTCACCTCTGCGTCCCATAGACCCCGAGCAGCACTCTCGCTCCTGAGCCACCCCAAGTCCTGGGTTTGATCCCTGTACCCGTCTCTGTGGGTACAGAGGTGGGTACGGGGGCCAAACTGCTATTTTACCAAGCAATAACAAGGCCACGCATCAACCAAATTCATGCAGTACATTTCTAATTTGATTATTATGCTAAAAAGGTACATTGCCCCTCTCGTGAACAGATCCAGGTCTCCAAGTCTGAGTCCTCTGTCCCAGTCCAGCCCTGTCCTGAGTCTACCCCTGCCCTGTCCTCCTGCTGCCCTCCTGCCCCTGGTAGTCCTCTGTTCATCCATGGCTACACTGTTGAAGGCTATCAGGACATCTACCACTCTATCGTGGATCCAATGCTGACGTATGTTTCATCGGCCAGATCCATTTCTGGTCACATTTTAGAACTCATTATCAGTTCATTTTCATATTTACTTGGTTATTGGGTAACAAATTCCTTCAGAGCTTTTCTCTTTTATTTAAATTGTATTTGCTTGTATTATTGAAATTCTTGGACAACAGACAGTATGCAGGTAAAGTTTTATCTTACTGACCTTTAACCAGTCTTGATCCTGGTTTAGTCCTGGTTTAAATTTATTTAGTTCTTGTTTTGTCCTGGTTTAGTCTGGTATTAGCCTTGGGTCAGCCCTGCTGTGCTTACTTTGGTCTCTGGTTTAGTCCTTATTTACAGTGAGACTTTCCTTTAAAACCTTTTTCTCATTACTGATGGTTCTGTGTATCTGGCTGTTTGCAGTTACCCCAAAGGCCGTCCCCGTCCCTACAGTCTGGACCTGGGCCGGCGGATTAAGCAGCGCCTGTGGAAGAAGCTGGAGCGGCCCCTTCTCAGAGAGACAGAGACCACTGGAGGTCTCCTGCACTACGTGGAGTCCCAGAGCTCTAGCCCCTACCCACCCCTCACTGATGTAGATGTGTCTAAGGAGCCGCCCCCCCCTAAACTATCTTTACCTTTTGTGTTTCAGGCCCAGCCCACTATCTCTGCTGGAGGTCCCAATCAGCCACAGCGCCACCTTCTGAGAGAGCAGGTAAAGACAAGCAAATGCAGAAGTGCATTATGAAGAATATGTTCATCAGTCAAAAGAAAATAGTTTCCTCAAATCCTAATGTTCCTTCTTTGGTGCAGGCTGCGGTCTGTGCGGAGCCTGCCTCTCGGAGGTCACACCGACTGGCGCTGAAGAGGAAGAAGACCAGTGGGTCCCAGTCGGTCGCTGCGGAGCTCGCAGACCAGGTGCGACTATACAAGTTGAAATATTATTAGCTGTGTTATAGCTTAAATTTTTGCATTCATAGAGAATAACTTATCTTATCTCCTTTTCCTCCATTGTCCTGTGAAATCCAGACCACTAGCTCCAGCCCTGTCCCAGAGAGGGAGGAGCCCAACAGTAAGAGGCTGTGTCACCCTGAGCCAAAGCACTCCAGGGCGCCCCTGTCTTCCAGGTCCATTTTGCTGAGGTTCAGACAGCAAAACACCCGCACCAGGAAACTTAGGTACCCGGTGGAAGACGCGTCTGAGCAGGTAGACAGTTATTTTTAATGCATGTCCAAAAGTACTTTTATTCATGTGCAGGTGTAATTACTGTATAGATACATTTTAATGTTTATATTGTCCTGTAGGTGTCGCCCTCCAGCTCCCAGACCTCAACCCCTCCACCGGACTTCCTCATGGCCCTGGGTTTGGCTCCTACCCCTCCCCAATGAACGTGTCCACTCACAGTCTCATTCATGAGGCTGATGAGATTTTAACTTTTTACATTTTAGAGTGTGCTTTTAACATTTTTTGTGTGTGATTTCAAGATTTTTGAATTTACTGTGTGGTTTTAACATTTTTTGTGTGTGATTTCAAGATTTTACAATTTACTGTGTGGTTTTAACATTTTTTATGTGTGATTTCAAGATTTTTTAATTTACTGTGTGGTTTTAACATTTATTTGTAGATTTTAGTGTTGTTTTGTGCCATTTTGTGTCTTTCATACTGTGTGTGTTTTGCAGCTCTCAACACCAAGCTGCCCCTCTGCCATCCAGCCTCCATCCAAAAATTCTCCTCTGTGGTTACACCTTCCAGTATGCAGGTAAATATTTGTGTTTACTGGTCCTGAACTGGTTTAGTCCTGGTTCAGATTCATTTACTCCTTGTTTTATCCAGCTTATGTCTTGTTAAGTTTGCTTGTAGTCCTGGCTCAGTCCTGCTGTACTCAGTTTGATTTCTGGTTTAGTCTTTATGCAGAACTGAACTCTCCTTTAAAATATGTATTATACTGTCTGTTTTTTAGCTTTCAACACCTGGCTGCCCCTCCATAAAAAACAAAATAAAAACTTCTTGGCAGATCAAGGCTACAGGGGCATAGTAAGTGTCAAAATAAATTAAATTGTTTTTTTTGATACAATGAAATTTGAATATGGTTTTATTATTTTGCAGATATCTACAGGACATTGAGGGCCATCGAGGAGTCGTTGAAGTCAAAGTCACCCATCTTCTCCCAGTGTCAGCATCAACCAAGGCCCTCATCCAAAAAAGTACTAATCAGTGACCATGTTTTTGATCTGATAGCTTGTTATTCTGAATTTTGCACATAAAGTAATGTATTTTCTTTTTCAGTCTATGCCCTGAGCCCCTTTGAGCCTTGCTGTTCAATAAACCAGTCTAATTATTTTACATTGTCTGTTTTCTTTTCTTTTGTTTCTCATTCAGTTCACAGTGAAACACAGTACACATCTAGTAGTTTGTACAGTAAAATAATTAGTAAGATGCTTCACACAGATTATTGTGTTGTATTGTATCACTAACAGAACATAGACTGTATATATAAATGGAGATAGGTAACTTGCTAGCCACCGGGTTCCAAATAGGAAGTGAGCATGGGTGCATGTGCAACTGCTGCTTTCAAGCTTGCCATTTTGGTCTTAAAATGTTTGTATTAACCCCATTTTTATTTCACTATTGTGTCAGTAAATCAAGATATGAACATTAATAACAGACAAATAAGGTGTTTTCTTCATCCAGGATCGTTTCCACTAGAGCTAGCAACAGGTTTGATTGACAGCATTACTAAGTGCCTGGTCCCTGCTAAACCAGGGGTGTGGGTGGGAGGCGCCATTACCTTCAACAGCCTCACTCCAGATTGGCTCTTTGGTTGCTATGATACTTGCGGACTTGCGGTTGGACATCCAAAGATGGAACTCTGCTCCAAATTCGCCCCATAAGTACTGTACTAGCCTCCATGATGTTCATTTGAGTGGAACCGGATGCTGTGGGTCAGTCACACTCCCTCACTCCACTTCTTTATAGCTGGACACTTTATAATACCGGTCACTTTAATAAGCGATGTTTGCACTGTTGTTTTGATGCTGTCTTCTGATTCTGATTATGAAAGATTTGTCCTTTTTGAGATTATTATATTGTAAGTTGTTGTTTTTTTTATCTAAAAAAAATAAGTTGCTGTTTTGGGCTCAAACTGTGCAACATGTCAACCTTCATTTACTTTACATGACCCATTATTATTGAATTTGAAGGAATTATAATGAACAATTAGCAACAGTTAGCATAATAAAACACTGATGAAGTTAGCTTTGTTTATTACTATGCGCACAACATAAAACCTACTAGGTGATGCCACACTCCCTCAGTCCAGTTGTTTATACAGTCTTTCGCTGCAAATCACACAAATGTTCAAATCATTTCATATTGTCAACATAAAGCTTTTGTCACTTGTAGACTTCTCACAGTGGGAAGAGTAACCAAGATTGCAATATATTAGGAGTAAAAGTATTGTGACAGTACAGTACAATTTTATCAAAAAGTTACTCAGAAAATGTAGTTGAGTAAATGTAAAACCCTCTCCTGTATAAATGAATGGATTACAACAAAACAAGTGATATTACAGTCAGTATTGTGCATGCCATCTTTGTTTACATAAGAAGAAAATGTTTTAGATTTCATAAATAGTGTTGGTTTAGTTTCTTGAAAAGTGAAACCTTTCAACTTGTGTGTAATACAAGTCTGTGGTTTGGTCTAGTGTTTCTTAAAGCATCATTATGTGGCTTGTCACAGTGAAAAAGCACGGTGTGTTCATGTTCAGGGCCTGTGTTAGTAAACCACAGCGTCCTCACAAACAGGAAATCATCAGCACGATGTAGAGTCAGACCCAGACCAGCTCCAGTCCTGGTTCAGACCACATTAACTCCATGTTATAAAAAGGTTAACTCCAGTAAAGGTTAAGTCCAGTTAACAGTTTAGTCTAGTTTAGTCCTGTTTAGTCCTGGTTTGGACCTGTTTAAGTCTTGGTTTAGTCCTGGTGCAGGGACTTGAACACTGACTGAAGATGTTTCTGTTTTCTTCAGTTCTGATGATGCTGTGGACTGAGAGTCAGGGTGAGACAGTTTATTTTTACATTGTACTAAATTGCGCTCGGGTTTTCTTTTCTACAGACCTGATTTGTAACTTGACTAGATGGTGGGCACGCAATATGCTTGTCTCCATGGAGATGTAACTGATTTGCCTTAAATTTTCCACAGTATGGCATGTTCTGTTGCTTTGTATGTTTCAGTGTGGTATTTTACTATTTCACTGCAGCCCAATAGATTACATTACCTTAATCCCAGTTCATTCACTCTTGTCGCTTAAGACCTGTCTCTGACCTCGTATTCTTGTTTCTAGGCCTCAGGGTAAGTCCAGACCGGTCCCCGTTGTTCCGTTGGGACTCGGTGGTCTTGTACTGTGAAAACCCGGACTGGATCCTGCTCCGGACCACACGACTGGATTCGGGGACGCGCTGTGGAGAAAGCTGGGGTGAACCGCGAGAGATTCAGTGTTTTCTCCCCTACATTGACCCCATGGACAGTGGCTGGTACTGGTGTGAGAGCAGAGACGGCCAGAGCCAAGGGGGGCGCAACATCACTGTCACAGGTCAGTCCTAGGTTAGACTGGGTTTAGTCCTGGTTTAGTCCTGGTTTAGTCCTAATTTAATCCTGGTTTTAACATTGGATTTATGTAGCCAAAGCACACAGCATTATTCATTCAGTCCACTGTGATGATTAGCTACTATTGTAAGCATCAACCCCTATGAACACCACCCACACTCACACACACACCACCTTCATATGAGGCGATGGGTGAAGTGCAGAGGTGGAACCACAAACACATTTGAGAGCATTTATCTGTACTTTCTACCCCACTGCATTTTTGAACAGGAGTGAAAAGTAAATGTATTTTTTATTATTGTGTGGGACCTGCTGAAAAGGCTGAGGGGTTCATTTTTACACATTTGTGAAACAGGTAGGAAAAAAATGTTTCTGTTCAACAAAATCCAGCACATATCTTTATCAAAATCAGTACATTTAAAGCTTTAATATATTTCAAAATCTGAGCAAAATATTTCAAATTTTTACTCTTTAAGTACATTTTTAAATGGGTACTTTAATACTTTTACTTAAGTAGATTTTTTTTTTCATGTAATGCTTTTACTTTTACTTGAGTACTTTTTGCTTTGGTATCTGTACTTTTACTTAACTAACAAAATTGAGTATTCTTTCACTACTGGTGAAGTTTTTTGCCTAAGTACACCACAAGAGTTTTCATAAGTGGCATCTGGTTTTCCAAGCGGTCTCTCATTCAAGTACTAACTAGGCCTAACCCTGTTTGGCATCTGGGATCTGACAAGATTAGGCTTTGTCAAGGTAACATTTCTACCCACAGTAGTCCTGGTTTAGTCCTGGTTTAGTCCTGGTTCAGTCCTGGTTTAGTCCAGGTTTAGTCCTGGTTTAGTCCTGGTTTAGTTCTGAGCTAAACCCTTCCCTGCTTGTGTCTTAAAATGCATTTGTTTTTATTTTCGCAGATCAATTTGGTCCGCGAGCTGAGACTCCACCCCCCTTCACTGAGACTCTGTCTCCAGATGAATACACCCCGTCCCTTTCCACAGAAGCGTCACCCTCCTCAGAGCGCCCTCCGGCTGTGGCTCTGCTCTGCCACCTGTTGATGCTGTGTCCCTATGTGGTGTCCACTGTGATCATGCTCTCTCTCTGCAGACACATGCACTCAGGTGAGGGGTGGGACCAGGTGTGGGGGGTGACTCAAGAATTTCCAGATATAATTTTGAAAATTATGTCTCTGTGTTTAAACTATTTCTTAAGTGGAAAGGAAAACTGAATATTATAGTTAATTTTATAAATTTGTGTATGTCTATGAGAGGTTTGGAACAGGAATAATACATGATTTTTGCTCGCAGGAAACCAGGAGCAGCCCATAATAATGATGTCACTAAGAGAAGCAGAAAGGGAATTGGATGAGCACGTCGATAACATCACAGTGGTCACTACAGAGTACTGCTTCTGAAGTTTTTATTTTTAATAAAGGGCCCATATTCCTCTATTTTCTGATTTATGTTATCATGTTGTTTCCTCACCAAAAACATACCCAGAGTGCATCGTTCTGTTTTCACTCGCATGTTTAACACAAAAGCCCTGCATATTTAGGCTGTGTTCTTTCAGAAAACTTGAGATGTCATGTGATAATACAGGAAGTGCTCCACTGTGTGTGTCCATGCTTAAGCTCACTTGACCCCTGTTACTTTTAAACTTGCATTGCTAATTTAAATATAAATGTGATTGTCCAAATGTCGTCATCCATGTCATGATCCCTGTTACGACAGAACAATCTGGCTACAATGGACCAATCAGACTCGGAGCCAGAACAGCTCCACCTTTCTCCTGGATTAACAAAAAAACCATCGCCATTTTAAGAACACCGCTAAGGTGAAAGTAGCTATGGCAAAGCTATTGTTTTTCCTCATTCTGTTCGTGTTTTATATGTCTGTACTACAAGTTGACCAAACTGGTAAGTTACCTTAGTCTATTTTTATACAATTTAAATACTTCAAATACTTTAAATACTCAAATATGCAGATCATTCGCTCATAGGAGAAGTGCAGCAACTTAACCCGACTGTTGCGCAGTCAATAACCTCAGAAGAATCTTGACTAATTCACAACAGGGTATCATTTAAAACAACATAACAAACATATATTACACTCTACTAATCTCTTATATTAGTTAGAAGTTTCTTATGTGACCACATGACCTCGTGATGCACATCTAGAAAAACAGCTCAAACTACATTCCCTGAAAATGCCTCTCTAAACCATTATGATGCATTAAATAGTTTTCAAGCAAATGCATAAATGGTTTAAAATCACTTTTCTGCTTGAGTAACATTGATTATTGTGTAGATACAAATAATGATATGATATTTCAATAACCCTAACAGATTCTATTCAGGGGCGTGCCTACGTTAGGGGTGACTGGAACTGGGGCCATCTTTCAGAGGACCTAATGCAGTATTGGAGGTTTAAAATAAATTCACAATCATAACGATTTTATTCACATCAATCATGTACCAACCTGCAGGAAATACCGAATTGTTATTGTGAAGGGGCTCGCCTCTCCCCAGATCTGACCTGTAGCTTGGTTTGGTAGTGGTGTCACTGGCTTGTTCATGGAGAGCCATGTTTAATGCAATATTGTGGAACATTCCAGGAAAAGCAATCTCTATGCAAACAAGAAAGTGGGGGATCCTCTACACAGGACATGCCCTGTGTGTACACCCCCTGGTAAACATGTAGGGACAAAGAGATCATATGGAATTTGAAATCAAAATTTTACATGCAATTCCTTAAGTGTCTCCACGGTGCCACACCAGTAAAAAGTCTGGACATGTCTCTGATAAGGGATAGCAAAAGGCTAAGTTAAATCTGTCAACTGGACAAATCATTGTAGGAGTGAAGATGTTTTGCTGCTCGTCCAAGCCGTTTCTTCAGTTCTGGTCAGATGGGCTCACCGGTCTCTCCTATTATGGCTAACTTATACATGGAACAATTTGAACAGGAGGGACTGGCCTCATTTCCAGGTACTCCACTCAAACATTGGTATCGATATGTGGATGCCAACTGGACTAAAATCAAAATTCAAGATCTGGAGCCCTTTACTGCACATATTAATGCTGTGTATCCTAACATCAAGTTCACATGGGATGAGGCCAAGGAGAACAAATTGGCCTTCTTAGATTGTGCAGTAACAATAGGAGAGGACAGGCGACTCCAGATAGAAGTCTTCAGGAAGCCCACACACAGACCAATACCTGCTGTTTCACACCATCCACTGCAGCACAAACTCGGAGTTATCCGTACTCTACAACACAGAGCTCAAGTGGTGCCTACAAATACAGAGGGAAAAGTGAAGGAGGAGCAACATGTGGAGAAAGCCCTCTCTGCTTGTGGATAACCAAAATGGGCCTTCAGTAGATCCCAGTAGAGTTAAAAAACAGGACAACAGGGAATCTGAACCTAGAAGGAAAGGTGTTACTATTCCTTATAATAATAATAATAATGCCTTACACTTGTAATGCGCTTTACAGGCTTGTCAAAGCCTCTCAAAGTGCTACACTATAGTCATTATTCATTCATTTCCACACTTGGTGATGGTAAGCTACTACTGTAGCCACAGCTGCCCTGGGGAGACTGACAGAAGCAAGGCTGCCAATCTGTGCCATCAGCCCCTCTGACCACCACCTATCATTCACACACACACACACACCACTTTCATACTAGGCAATGTGGGTGAAGTGTCTTGCCTAAGGACACAACAACAGAACTTGGTCCAAGTGGGACTCAATCCTCCAACCTTCGGGTTGGGGGACCAACACTCTAACCACTGAGCCACTGTCGCCCCTTCCTTATACAGCAGGGGTGTCTGAAAAACCTTAGAGAATTTTCAGACAGTTTGAGATTCCTGCCTTTTTCAAACCCACAAACACTTTAAGACAAAAACTGGTTCACCAAAAGGACAAAACAAAGTAATGTGTCTGCTCCATTCAGTGTAGTGAAGAGTGCAGTGAGCATTACATTGGACAAACTAAACAGCTACTCTATAAGAGGATGTACCAACACCAGCGGGAGAGCTCCTCTGGACACCAGACCACCGTGCATGTCAATCTCAAAGCCACTAACCACTCCTTTGAAGACAGTGAAGTTCAGATTTTAGCCAGAGAAAAGGAATAGTTTGTGAGAAGAGTTAAAGAAGCTATGTTTGTTATGAAAGAGAATCCGTCCTTAAACAGGAATGGGGGCCTGAGACATAATCTCTCCCCCATCTACAACACCATCCCCAGAACAATGAAAACATTGAAAACATTGGGCTGAATAGGGTAGTTCCAGCTGAAAGTGGAGACAATAGATGTTTACAGTTTCAGTGTGGTTAGCCCCTCCCCTCAGATAGATTTAAGGCAGCAATCTGACCAGAACTGAAGAAGCGGCTTGGATGAGCAGCAAAATGTCTTCACTCGTACAACGATTTGTCCAGTTGACAGATATAACTTCGCCTTTTGCTATGGATCACAGATATCTCTTCTAAGGGAAGTAACATGTCGTGTATTTGTCTTGTGTATTTGTGTTTTACATACAAAGTTGTGGTCTCAGCGCTTGGGAAAAAGGTGATGTTACCTTGTTCGTCTAACACAACAATCACAGACAACATGGGAGTCTACTGGACGAAGACTGATGAACATCAATGCCGATACGCCCAACAATGCCCATACGTCCTGTTGCACAAAGATGGCCATTTAGACTCCATTAAACAGGATTCTCGGTTCAAGAACCGCGTAGAACTAGCTGACCCCAATCTTAAGAACAACAGCCTGTCACTCATCATCTCAAACGTGAGCGCCAGCGACAGTGGAGAGTACCAGTGTCGGCTGATCGATGGTTTAAATATGTTCGATGTAGAGCCAATCACAACCATCCAACTGAACATCACAGAGCCAGGTGAGACATTAGTTCTGTTTATTTCAAGTAAAAGTAAAACAAAACATGTAAGACAGAGACAACATAAAAACACTGTCCTAAAACCTTCAAATCACAAAATTAAGTAGCAGCCTGCTACTTAATTCTTCATGGAAGTTTTGCCTGGTATCACTGTACCAGGCATAGATTGGATTTTCCTCTGAATTACAGCTAGGGGTGGGGCATATCCAGTGCCATGTTTGTTTAGGCTCGTCCGAGATAAGATACACCTAATAAATAAATAAATAAATAAATATTTATATATAAGTGTATGTATGTATGTATATTTATATATAAGTGTATGTATGTATGTATATTTATATATAAGTGTATGTATGTATGTATATATATATATATATATATATATATATATATATATATATATATATATATATATATATATATATATATATATATATATATATATATATATATGTATATGTGTGGGGGTGGGGGTGTGTGTGTGTGTGTGTTGGGGGGGTGGGTGTGTGTGTATGTGTATATATATATATATGTATATATATATATATATACATATATATAATATATATATACATACATACATACACACACACATATAGGTTTTTAGGATGCTCACATTACTCAGAGTTCTTACACTTCTTTTTGGCAGTGATGGGGATGGACAGAACAGAAAATGCATTTGCAAACACATGTTAACATGTGTTAACATTTTCAAAATAAATAGTCTCTTTTTCATCTTGTTTTGCTAGCCTCATCAGTAACACGCATTTCCTTGCTAGTTATATATTACTGCTAGTTAAATACATTTTATTCCAATTCTTATTCTCCATCACAGACATGGGAGTCAACATGAACATCCAATCGAACATCACAGGTGAGACATCAGTTCTGTTTATGTTCAGATTTAAACAGAAAACAAGTAAAACAAAACATTTAAAAGAGACACAACATAAAAACCCTGTCCTAAAACAAAAATTAATATTAAAAGTTTGAAAGCTTGCTCAGGGATAATCAGCTACGTGATAACAACAGACCAAAAGCCCTATAATTTGAAACTTTATAAACCGCGAAGTTATTAAAAGATATCACAGAATCTTTCATTTTAAACGGCCTTGTTGGACTTAAAACAACCATGTTATGGATATTAGTTACCACGTAGCTGGTTAGCCTCTGCGATGCCTTTGAACTCTTAATATATGAATTTTTTGAAAAGTCTATGGGAAAAATGAATGGAAGATTCACTTCCAGAACATGAGCAGGCTGTCACTGTGCAGCTCCATTGCAGCTAGGGAGCGGGGCATATCCAGTGCCATGTTAGTTTTATTAGGTTCGTCCGAGATAGTCTTTTTTTCACATTGTTTTGTTTGTGTCATCAATAACATGCCTGACAAGGTTTTAGATGTCCTCCATGCATGTTTGAGTAATTTAGCGATCTCTCCCAGGCCCTATTCACTCTCATGGTTAGCTCAGCGCACTAGCCTATGTCACCCATGCTTCTGCACAACAATTCTCCATAAATATACAAAAACATGATACAAAACAGCATACAACTTTACAAAACTGATGCTATGTTCAGTAGTCTCATTAATGGGATGCACACTGATTGTGTTGTGATAGTGCTCTGAAGAAGGAGTGACTTAGCATGGAAAGCAGACATGAGGGAGACACATTATGGCACTGTCCCTCTCTTGAATTGCTGTTCCACTCATGGCCACTTGGGCTGCCATCTGCTTATCTCTAGATTGTTCACAGTATGGCATTAAATGTAACTATCTAACATTTATCTACAGTACAGGATTTTTTATTGCTTTAAAACATGGAGAAACTCATTGTGGGTTTGCCTCTCCACAGACCTGACCTGTAACTTGGCCCAATGCATCATCTGTTTGACTCTTAATGCTATACTGTGTAACATTCCAAGCAATACAATAATATCTCCATGGAGACAAGCAGGTGGGGGACTCTCCTCCAGAAAAGTGACATAATGCACTGATAAGGAGGAGTTGTAATTGTGTTTCAGAGACGTCAAAGGACTGGCTGAAACCTGTTGCGACGTACCTGAAGATGGTGGTGGCGGCGGTGGCGGCGGTGGCTTTCTTTTATAATTTTTTTTTTAGAACTTTAGCAACAATTTCAACAACCTAATACTGAAACTGAAACGCCTTGTGCTTATGAAAGCATAGAAGTATGAAAATATTCTAGAATGGGATGCCCTCATTTCAGAAGGACTGTGTAGGATTATTCACTCATTTTGCCAGTATTTTTTTAAGCTAGTGAAACCATGTTAACCATGTTTTGTTACAGAAAATTGTTGTTACCACCACAAATGGGAAAAATTCATTTGGACAGTTAAGAATTCTGTCCAGCCCTCCAGCTTAAAGGCCCTGTACACAAAACTTGTTCATGCAAGCTTTAAGCCATGTTATAATGCTGTTACCATTCACACATGTTTGAGTAACCCTGCATTATTAGTCTGTACATCTCCAACTCTCAAAATGCTCTGTTCCACCTTGTGATGTCATGAGGTGAACAGAGTGCTTTTTGTTTGAGAGAAGAACTCAGCCTAAATATGCAAGGTCTGTGTGTTAAACGTGCGAATGAAACAAAATACAACTTCAGGTATGTTTGTGACAAGGAAACAACACTATAACATAGTTCAAAAAATAGTGTAATATGGGCCCTTGAAAGATAAATTTGTCTAACCCAAATCATGAGGGTTAATAAATTGTAGCAACCTCAAGGATTTAGCATGAGCACGAGGTAGTAAAACAGGGTTTATTCTCCTTTTTTACAACCTGTGAGAACTATCACAAAAAATTACAATAAATATTAAAGTGAAATTCATACAATACATTTATTATCTTGAAAACGTGGCTGTGGCAGAGTGCTGATGGATAAGTGCGCATCTAATTAGGGTCGGGCATTCTACGATTCATATTTCAGTCTTTTTTCAAGTGTTAATGGTCCTGATGAATTTGGAATTTTGTTAAAATTCTATTCTTTAAAAATCCATTGTGTATTGTATGTTACAAAAAGCTGAAAAGGTCCTAAAAGCTCAAATTTCACATTGTCCCTTCTATAGCAAAAGTTTCAAGCCATTTCTCAACTCAAACTTGGCCTAAAATTTCAAACAAGTTATTTATATTTTATTCTCAATCCCCATTAGTTCTCAGCAATCACAAATCAACAATTCTTCCTAGGCTCCACACCTGATTTCAAAGCAAAAAATAATATGTTACATTGAGTCAACAATGTAAAAACTTTCAAAGCCAAATAGAAGTGAATATCATGGAGCCCAAAAGTTCTGAGACTGATCAAGGACCAAAGAAAGATCAACCTTTGTGCTATTGGTTCTCAGTATTGATGCTTACTTTTGTATTGTATTCAATTTTGATATTTGTTTTTGGTATTGATTAGAATCTGAGTATTTTTTAAATTGTGAGCCATTTCCAACCATCATTTTCAAATTATTATTTCAAATGTCTGAGAACTTTCAACAGTTTGTTTCATGTTGTGACTACTATTTGTAATATTGTGTTTTGTACTGATTTCTGACAATAAAACAACATACACAATGGACAACACTCATTACATTTTTTGTTCATTTATTTATCAACATGGATTAGATTCCAATAGATTTTTTTTTGTTTATTTACAACCTGCTACACTTCAGTTACATTACAGTGGCCCAGAGTCTTGAATTAAAAAAAAAAGTAAAAAAAAAAAAAAAAGTAAAAAAAAAAAAAAAAGCTCTCAGAGGCAAGGGTGGAGTGTTGGCATCACCCCACAACTAACAAAAACTAAACAAGCTAACAGCTTTATTTCCTGGTTCACGAAGGATAGACAGTTTTATCATTAGAGGCAGACAGCACACAGCACATACAATACAATGCAATACAATAGTAAGAAGTGAGTCCGTTCACAATAAGAATGCATAGTTTTCCAAGGTATTTTTCAGCGATAAAAACACTTGCAACTGACTAAATAGATGGATAAAAGTGGAACTAAACACTAAATCACCTTCTTGCCACTAAACTACTGATATGGTGTTAATAGTACCGTCTACTGTTCCTAGTCATTTTTGGCAATTTAAATGCAAACTAGGAACATTTGCAAAACTGTATAAAAATAGAGTGTCCTGGCTTCAATTTCAGGTATTTGGTGACATCACACACCTCTACCCTGATTACAGCCAGGTGTTTTTAATCACCTGTGGGCGGACTTTGAAGTGTGATTATCTATTTGACCAATCACACTGTTCCTTACACCTCCAGACCCCGCCTCTCCTCCCCCCTCACCTTTAGTCTGCCAGACACTTCCCAGTTTAGCAGCTCTATTTGAAATATGATTGAGGGCAGAGTTTAGGTGCTTAGTCCCACTTTAATTCCCATACTGTGGAGCATTTAAATTAAAGCAATAACATCACGGCGTACCCTCTTTCAGAAAACTTATACATATGCATCTATTAGTTTTCAGTAGTGTGTCGCAGAGACAATTTAGAAGCTCTCTCTCATTCACCTGTTTGTCCCTCTTGTGTATCCGCCGCTCTACCCTGTTTGTGGGCGGGACTATGGGCAGGGCTTTGGATCTGTTTGTGGTCAGGGTCATGGGCGGGGCTTTGGGCCTGTTTGTGGGCGAGTCTTTGGTTCCGGGGACCGAAGCAGTACAACTTTTTGTGTTGTTGGACATAAGCTTTCCGAGTGAAACCTTTTTGACAAACTGAACACTTGAATGGTTTGTCTCCTGTGTGCTTAAACATGTGTTGATTCAAATGCACTTTCTGACTAAACGTCGCCTCACACTCCGAACACTTATACTTCCGCTCTTTGTCGTGAATTCGCATGTGTTTACGAAGTGTATTTTTAAGCGAGAATTTATTCTTACAAATTGAACAGCTGAATGGCTGCTCCCGAGAGTGCGAAGCCATGTGTTCAGTTAAGATCGACTTTCGCCCGTACTTTTTCCCGCAAACCTCGCACTCAAAGGGACGCAAACCAGTATGCGAAACCATGTGTCTGCGGAGGTTACTACCACACGAAAAAGTCCGGGCGCAGACTAAACAGGTGTAAGGTTTGTGACCGGAGTGGGCTTTCATGTGATCATCCAGATTCAACTTGCGAGTGTATCTTTTTTTGCATACGGGGCACTCAAATTCTTTCTCCTCTAAATGCGTGGACATGTGGGCCTTCAGATTAAGTTTGCGTTTAAAAGTTGCTTCGCATTTAGAGCAAGAAAATGGCCGCTTTTCTTGATGGATGACCAAATGTTTAAGTAGATTTCCCTTCAGAGCAAAAGTAGTACCACATTCAAGGCATTCATGTTTATCTGTACTTTTTGGTGTTTTACTTTTTTTAGATGTGGAACTTATCATTTCTCTTGTTTCTGAAACTTTTCTATCATTTGAATTTTGCGAGGTCTTGTGAGGACTATCTATAACTATTTTTGATCTTAACTTCAAACTTCTTGTTCCTTGTTGGTCAGTTACTGGACCTGACTGTACAGTTTTGATTTTTGAATTACGATCTTCTTTACTTTTTCCTGAATCGCTGGGAATTTTGTAGTTGTAATTATTTTTATCAGAAGAACTTTCCAAATCTACTTTACCATGATTTTGTTTTGCTTTCCTAATGTTATTCTGTGCCCTACTACTCTGCTGCTTTTCCAATAACATATCACTATTCTTTTCTTGGTCTTTTTGTGAGACTTTTTTAGGACTTGAACGCATGCTTGGTGACTTAACTAACTCTGAACTTCTTGCAGGACCGCTCAAAGATTTTGTAAACATTCTTGTGTTGGTCGATTTCTGCAAATTTTGGACAGAATTTTGTTGGCTCTCATCACTCCTCAGGGTTTCACACAATTTCTGTTTCTCTAAATTCTCCTTTAAAATGCTTTGTGGACTCAGTGCTGGTTTTCTGATGCTAGATTTCATCATCTGCACTCCATTTTGCGCACTTATATTAGTAATTTTCAACGGTACAAGCCTTACAGTAGGCAGCTTTTTGACCATATTTTGTGTCAGCCAAAGTACTTCATCTTGTACGTTTGTGTTTTCTTCATCCGATAACTTATTTTGTTGTGTTTCTGGATCTAAACTTGTACTGTCCTGATTTTGCTCATTTATAGACTGTCCCTTGTCCATAGAATTTGAATATTGTACATTTAAAATGGATTTCTTCTTGTTAAGGGTTTCTTGCTCCTTTGGGTCAGACATTGCATTGTCTATTGCATCTCCAAAATAGTTGTCTAAACTTGTGCTAACCACTTTTGCTGACTCGATAGTTTCATCCTGCGTTTCAGAAGATTTTTTTTTGCACTTTGGCACCATTTCTTGGTCTACATCTGTCACTGTTCTTTTTAAACCTTTTTGTGAATGCTCTCCCTCTTTCTTTCTCTCTTGGTCAATCGATATCTGTGTATCATCAGAACTACCATTGCTTTTAGAATCCACATTATTTCGGCTTTTTAAATCTTCCTCATTTATAGACAACCCTCCCTCTGCATAATTTGAATTTTGTGTGTCAAATTTTCCAGCATTTTCATTTGGTCCTTCTTTCTCTATTTCGACCAAAGTTGAATTGTCTATTCCATTTCCCAGATGATTTTTTAAACCTGAGCTTACCAGAGTTTCTTCTTGCATTTCTTTACAGGTCTGTCTGCAGTTTGGCTCCATCTCCTGATCTGTCACTGTTCTTTTTTGTGCATTTTCCTCCTCCTGTCTCTCCTGTTCACAAACATTCTGAAGCAATTTCTTTGCACTGTCAGAATATCCTTGGACGTCCTCATTGCTTTTTTCTTCCATGTTTTCAAACTCTCCTGGTTTGATGCTTTCTTCTTGATTTGAAGTTTGAGTGTTTTCATTGTTGCATCTTGTGTTGGTTACAGTGGTTTCTGTGGTTAAAGCTGAAGAAAAAATGTAAATAAAATAAAAATAAGTGGATTAAAAAATATTCTAGATTATGAAAAATACTCTAGATTATGTTTTTGAAGTGAATTTAAAGATATTATGTTCTATTGTGGCTTTTAAACTTTTCTGGGGGGGTTTCACAATATGACATCAACTTCATTTCTACAAGCAGGTGACCCTAACAGGCCAAGTTGCAGGCTTATTTTGAGCAATAAAAATTAATGTAATCAAATAAATGTGAGATAGACATGTTCAATGCCATACTGCGGAACATTTTGGACCGAGCAGTAATATCTCTATGGAGTAGATGAGCAGACCCGACCCGCTACCAGAAAAGCTACACAGTAACTTTGGACAATTTTGTGTATAACAATAAAATGTAAAATAAATGAAATAATGATTAAGGTTCTCAAAGTGTTTTCTGCTGCTCAAGAAGAAACAACTCAAGTACACAGAATTACTCAAACAAAATACTACTCCAAATATGTTTTGACAGCAAAAAAATAAATATAACATTTTGAATAATATCCTTCAAATAATTTTATCAAAATTTGCCAACAGTTCTTAAATGACCTTTTACCTTGTTCAGTTAACTCTTCTTTTTGATGTAGGTCCAGCTGTCTGCAGATCGGGCACTCCTCGTCGCTGTCCTCAGAC
Source organism: Periophthalmus magnuspinnatus (assembly GCF_009829125.3). Taxonomy (NCBI): domain Eukaryota; kingdom Metazoa; phylum Chordata; class Actinopteri; order Gobiiformes; family Gobiidae; genus Periophthalmus; species Periophthalmus magnuspinnatus. The sequence continues at coordinate 6,573,993 of NC_047143.1, forward strand.
TTGGTTTTGTGGTTGGGGGTTAGATTCTCGTGGTCTTGCTCATGGGGGTGGCGTTGGGTAGTTGTAGGTGGTGGTGGGTCTTTCTTTAAGCCTGAGGCAGGGGCCCTGAGCTGGGGTTGGGTCTCAGAGATGCTCCATAGATCTGGTTCTTCCACTTTGATGTTAGTCTCAATGAACATCTCATTTTGTTCCTTTTCTGAAGAATAAATAATGAAGAGCAAATTTGTGGGGATCAGAATGTCAATGTTAATGGGATCAAACTAAATCAAGACTTAAATAGGGCAAAGACACTTTTGCATCTTTCATTAAGTACATCTGTAACCACAGCTGCTCTAGGGTAGGGTTGCCAATCTATAACACATGCCCCAAATATGAAATTAAAGGTGCACTATGTAACTTTTCTGGTAAGTGGTATCCCACAGACTCATTTCCATTTCTGTGTTTTATGGCTCAAATATTTCTTGAAAAACATACATTAAGCAAGGTTGCCTCTACCTAGATGACCTGGCCTGTAAATTGCCATACTATGGAGTATTCTATCATGGAGACAAGCAGCTGGTGTGCCCTCCTCCAGAAAGGTTACATAATGCACCATTAAAAATATGATTGACCAATATTTTCAAACCACACAAAAAATTTGTTGAAACATGTCAAATCTAAAGCTTAATTTAGCAGGCAAATGTGTCTAAAATTTAAAATTTTAAAATAATAACAAAAATAATAACAAAAATATTCCAAATTAGGCCTTTCTAATTTTAGTTTAGTTTGTTAGTTTAGTATGGACTTCTTACCTGCTTCCCTGGACTGTCCTGTAGTCTCAGTCCGCAGCAGCAGCAACCTCTCCCCCCTAAGCCTCTTGCTCTCCTCCTCTCTGCACTGTTTTAGCTGGGACTCGTACTGGTCGACTGTGCTCTGAATCAGCTCCAGGACCTCCTGCAAGACCCCCATGAGCCTTTGCTCTACAGCTGCTCTTAGGGTCTCTCCTCCGGACATCTTCACCAGCACAGTCTCCTCCTCAGCTCTGGGGAAAAAAACAAAATGGTGAGAAAAAAGTCCAAATGAAAACTTTCTATCAAGCTTAAAGTAATAGTAATTTGTTTTATCTAATGGCAACTTTCAAGACACCCAAGAACACGTATATTAGTAGCACAATGCTGATTTTGGTAATTAATATTCCTGTGCTTTTACTGACAAAAACTAAAATAAAGCTATATGAAAAGTATTTGATGTAAATTATTAAAACTAAAGATATGAAAGAATAAAATAGTAAAAAAAAAATATCGAGGGTATAATTTAATTCTTACTCAAAGAATCCCTTACCAGATCAGACTAATTCAATGAGTAGGAAAATGTTTAAATGATTTTGTACATTAATTAGGTTAAAAAACAACACTGATTTTTTATTTTATTTTATTTTTTTATAAAACTGAAAAATCAAAACATTATAATAATAAAGTAATAAACCCCAGTCAGAGATGATACTGGCCTGTTTGTTCATGTCTTATATGTTCAGTCCACCTTTAAACCTTGTTTGTACCAGGTTAATAGGCTACCTGGGTCTGACCTAGTTTATACCTGTCCGATTAGGTTCATTATTATCATATTGTTTATACCTGATTTAAGATGATTTAAGATGTGCTTTAGTAATGGTTCTGAAGTCCTAACTCAGTCCTATTCAAGTCCTGGTTTAGAACTCACTTAGTCCCATTTAAGACCTTGTTTAGACCTAATGTCATAGCTAAAAGGTTACAGAGTTTTTACTGTTTAAATCTGTTTTAGTAGTCCTGGTTTGGGTCTGGCATAGATCAGATTTAGTTAGATTTAGTTCTTGTTATTTCCTTGTCTTAAATGTGGTTTCATACTGGTTTTAGACACTTAAAGCTAAATTAAAGATATTATAAGTGAGCTGAAAACTTACTTCCTGGTTTTATTTCCGTCGACTAATTCCTAAAACAAACTTCGTCGAAAAGTTGCTCAAAAGTTCACGTTATTTGTTTCCACGGCTCTGTTTTTCCTTCTGATCACTTCAACAAAAGAAAAGAGCATTTAATACAACAAGACACGGCTGATAAAACCATTCACCGTAAATAATAAGATAAAGGTTAGAGCGATTGACAGAATGACGCTGCCTCCCCTGCTGCGCGACGGTGACGAACACGTTATATTTAAATGAATACTTATTAACATTTAGCAAATATGTATCTGCATTTGAGCAATATTTTCTAGTGCAAATTATTATTGTACATTTGTGAACTAGGAAAATCTGTGTAGCTTAATGAAAACCAAAAATAAATAAATAAAAAAAAAAAAAAAAAAAAAAAAACCCAAAACATTAAAATACGTAAGTTGCTGATTCCACCCGGACTATTTTTTTGGATGCACCCGCGCTCCTTGAACTTTCCCATACTTATGCCGCCGTCCTGCTGTTTTTATTTCTAATTTTACTTTAATTTAACCTCATAAACATGCCGATTCTCCCGTCCTCGCTTCTTTTGGGCCGAACCGCGTCGTGTAGGCGCTTGTCACAGATCCAGAATTCACAAATGTTTGCTAAAATGCGGGCCTTTTCACACTTTGGTTCTTCTCTTGCTAACATAACGCCAAGGAAACAATGTACTAGTAATAATAAAGTTTCTACACGGTTTTATTCGAAAAGTTCCGAAAAGAAAACGGTGCGGATCGGATGCGCTTCGGGGTTTTGGGGAGACACGGCCACATCAGGTACTGCAGACGAGTAGTCAGCTCACCATTCGTCATTGCATACCGTCATACTACTACTGCTACTACTGCTAGTAATTAGTACTACTACTGCTACTAACTACTACTACCTACTACTATTATTTTCACTAACTACTACTATTAACTATTACTACTTCTCCTACTGGTAACTACTACTGCTGTTACTACTCCTCCTCCTAACTAATACGACTACGAATACTACTACTACTGCTGCTACTAACTACTACTACTACATCTTCCATTAACTACTACTACTGCTACTACTACTAATACCACTACTAACTAATACTACTACTGCTACTGACTACTACCTACTACTACTACTACTACTACTTCCATTAACTACTAGTATAACTGCTACTACTAGTGTGTGTGTGCTCCTCGCCTTAAGGAGATTCTTGCAAGAGTCATTTAAAACCATGTTGTGTTTTTATCCTCAATTTTCTGGAAGTTTATGTAATCCCAGGTTCAGTTCTGATTGTAGAGGTCACATTTTATTACAATAACCAGGATTGTGGAAGCATTATGCAGTGTACACTAATTACCATGTTTAAGGGTAGTTGTTTCCATAATGCTATTGATTGTAATTAAATGTCATGTAAAGTTTTTTGCTGGTTGGTCTGCCACTTGCCTGTTTCTATAGAGATATTTAAACTAGCATATATTCAGCCAGGCGTATTTATTGCTAAAAATACCTGATCTGTAACCTGTCTCCGGTAGCATCTCCTTTGAGATAGATACCTACTATGTCTAGCATATATTCACATCTCCATCAAGACAAGCATGCGGCAGGCCACCAGAAATGTTACTTAGTGCACCTTTCGGGTTATGTGTAAGATTTTAAATATAGTTAAGTGACTGATAAAAAACTGAAACATGACTAAAACAGTATTTGTACATGATGTGCTGTATTTTTAATATGATAACTTAATGCCTTTTTTCCAGTACCTCAGCTGGTCTATGGGGGGCAATTGGACTTTTTGGTTTTTGACTACCTCAGTGAGATCACCATGTCACTGCTGACCGCCGCCAAGACCAAAGCTCCGGTCAGAGAAATTTATTTATTTTTTAATCTTAATGCTGTCCACCCCTCACCTACACACATAAATATATATATATAAATATATATATATATATATATATATACATACACACACACACACACACCCCCACACACCCCCCCCCCCCACACACACACACACATATATATATATATATATATATATATATATATATATATATATATATATATATATATATATATATATACACACATACATACATAATACTGTTTTATGTGTTTGTAGAACATGGGATACACTCCAGACTTTGTCCATGTCGCTCTGGCTCCATTCATCAACGACATCCACCAAAAAAGTGAGCTGCAATGCCCCCTGTTGAGCCGCAATGCAATGTTGAGCGTTTCTGTGGGGAGTTTTCATTTTGGGCACCATTTTATTGTAACTACACCTTAATTAACCTTATCAAAGACTTAATTCAAAATAAAGAAATAATTTATTAAGAAATATTTAGGCTTAGTCACTACTTAATTTACTCTAGCCCTAACTCCTAACCATAGACTGTATATTATATTATATTATTTATATAGTCTATGCTCCTAGCCCATTAATTAAGTAATGTCTAAGCCTGAATCTTTCTTAACAAACTTTAAATACATTTGTTCATTAAGACCCCATGCTTTGTCAAGACTAATAAGATGTAGTGCCTGGGTGTTATATGAGTGCTGTGGATTTTTCTGTTACAACAAAACACAAACACATTCCCAGTGCAGTGTAAAAAATGTGTCTGAATATTGTTATAATGCAAAAAAAAACTTTAGATAGTTATATTATTATTATTTTTGACAATATTAATAATAAGTAACTGATAATTTCAGAACATGTATGTGGAGGTCTAAACTACAGGGTTAACAGGTTGTATACAGAATAAGACCCCATGACCTGAAAAGTTTTACATTTAAAGTAAATAAATGCATAAATTAAAATAAAGTAAATTTAAAGTAAGTAAATAAATCAGCCTTTGCTAATTGCAACTTTTTAAATTGTAATTTTTGATTTGTCCATAGCCATATAATAACTGTAACTGTGTTTTTGTTTCTAGGGATCCGTATTGTCAGTAACGCTGGAGGAGTCAATCCACTCGCATGCGCTCAGGCCATACAGGAAGTGATAAAGAAGGCGGGGCTTGAAATGAAGGTCGCCGTGGTGACAGGAGACGACCTCATGCCCCACGTACAGCCCGCTATTTTGATTTTAGTAGTTATAAAAATAGATTAGTATTATCAAAACTTAACCTGGGCTAAATCAGGACTAAACCTGAATAACAGCAAGGTCAAAACCGGGTATAGACCACGAAGTAATAAACCAGTACTGAAATAAACTAATTAACAGGGCTAAACCAAGATTAAACTTGGACTAAACAATGTCTTAACCTGATCTTACCAAGGACTAAATTAGGTCTAGATAAACCAGGACTGAACCAGGGCTAAAAGGGACTGAAAATCTTATTTTTCATCTTTTAGAGGGACAGTCTGACTGAAGTCAAAATGGCTGACAGCAGTGGTCAGCGCTCCCTCCCCCCAACTCTCCACAGCATGAACGCCTACCTCGGGTGAGACCGGACTGCACTTCCTCACATCTATCCACCCATCTATCCCTTTTCTCCCACTTATCCGGTGCCAGGTTGCAGGGGCAGTAGTCTAAGCATGGACTCCCAGACTCCCAGACTTCCCGCACCCCAGACACTTCCTCCAGCTCCTCCAGTGGGACCCCAGGGCGTTCCCTGGGCAGCCAAAAAAAAAAAAATTATTTAAATTAAGTATTACGTATTTTAGTCCTTACTCAGCTCAACAAATTTTGCATAATATAGGTTCTTTTAAGTTAGATATTTTACTTGGCACTGCTCCTCAAATCTGTGTCTGTTCAATAGTAGGTCAAATAACCATCAGATGGCAGTGGAGCATAGTTGTTTGTTTGCCATAAATGTCATAATGAGCAAAACTTCTAGTTAGTTCTTAAAGAAGACTGTTTTTACCTACCCCCGCCCACAGCTCTGTATTTACTTGTGACTGCAAACATGTCGGGTAAAAAATGTCACATAGCCAAAAAATCCACTGTTTATTAGAAAGAATTGCCACTATGGGCAAGAGGCTTGCAGTTTTGGATAGTCAGTGGAATGTTGTTTTCAGTGTTGGGCATCTTACTTCAAAAATGTAATTAGTTATAGTTACAAGTTACTTCTCCCAAAAAGTAGCTGAGTTAGTAACTTCTTACTTTTTGGGAGAAGTACCGGTAACTAGTTACTAGGCAAAGTAACTATGCCGTTACTTATTATGTTAAAACAATAAAAACACAACAGATGTGAACCTTTAACATTTATTTCACTTTAACAGATTGCCACTATATTGTATTTGTTTACAAGTAAATTATAGAATGTATAAAAAATAAAAAATATATACAAAATGTTATTTGAAGTGCAAATAAATCAACATGTCACGCAATTTCAGACAACTGTACTTCAAATATTTTCAAAATCATTGCAATGTATTGCAAAACTAAGGCATTCAAATATAAACCATGTAAAATAAGACAAAACCTTTAAGCTTTTCTGACCACACACTGTAATTCTCTGCCCAGTATTCAAATATTAATCACTCTCATTTCAACATAAACTGAACTTTATCCAACTCTTTAACATTCATTAAAAGATTCACACAATCCCTCTAACGCGTATCTATTCCTTTATTTATCTATCTATCCATCCAATCAGCTGTCGATGCACGTGTGGACAGGACATCATTTCCCATCATGCATTAAGCGTTTGTAGTCCATGCAGGCGGCCGCTGGCGGTGGAGAGCTGCTGCGCTCGCCTTGCTCAAAAACTTCCCGTTACCGGCGCACAGGTTATGTCAGCGCAAGTCGGTGGCATCTTGAACACAAAACTAACCGGCATGCACCGTGCACCGATCGACGGCGATAGTATCTGCGCCCGCCTCATCTCAAACAAGCCTTTTATCTCACCCCGAGCCGCGTTGCAGCTCCTCGGCTGAGAGACTCTGATGAAGAGAAGAGTGAACTGAATTAAAAGTAACGCGCCACATTTTATAGTCAGTAACGGTAACGGCGTTAGGACACTGGGAAATGTAATTAGTTAGATTACTCCGTTAGTGAAAAAGTAACGCAGTTAGTAACGCCGTTATAATGTAACTCCGTTATTCCCAACACTGGTTGTTTTTGTTATAACACCATTTTAGATGGGTATTTTTTTTACAATGAACAAAATGTAAAATAATGATCCATATTAAAGTTGACTTGCTGTTGTTTCAGAGCGGGTCCAATCCGGCGCTGTCTGGACTTGGGAGCAGACATTGTGGTGACCGGTCGCTGTGTGGACAGTGCAGTGGCTCTGGGACCTTTAATACATTCTGTATGTACCGTAACTGCACTGCACCCTACTAAAGGTCGTATATTAGGCATTATTTATTGTTTTTGAATAGGGCTATGCAGCTAATAGAATTTTCATTGAGATTCAGTTATTTCTGTTCGTGAATGATCAGCTTGGGCCTTTTTAATGGAGAGGTCTACAGCCAATCCTCTGTCAGTAGAAGCATGTGACTGTTCATAAAGTCAATACTGAAAATCTAAAAACAAAATTGTGATTTATCAGTTGATTTTGAATGCCACATTGATCGGATTTTAAGCTGTTTTACAACTGTTTTCACAGTTTGGATGGGACACAGAACAGTATGACCTCCTCGCTGCTGGAAGGTGCAATTCAACACGATCGTTTTATTTAACTCTTTTAAATTTATGTAAATGTAATTTCTTGTGTATTTGTTAGTTTGGCGGGTCACCTGATTGAGTGCGGAGCTCAGAGCACCGGAGGGATCTTCACCGACTGGCACAAAGTCAAGGACTGGTGAGAACTAAACCAAGACTAAACCAGAATTTGTCCAGATCTTTTTAAAAAATAGGACTGAAACAAAGACAGAACCAGGACTGAACCAAGACTGAACTTAAACTTAAACAGTAGTAAACCAAGATAAAACAGGGACTAAACCGGGATTTAACCAGGACTTAATGGGACTAAAGCAGGGCATTACAAAACCTGTGCTGAATCAGGACTAAAATACAATAAACTAGGAATATACTAGGACTAAACCAGGGCTGTAACAAGTCTAATCAAGGACCTAATCAGGACTGAAACATCACTGAAGCAGAACTAAACCAGGACTAAACTAGGACTACAATAGATGAAATGCTAAATATAGTCCAAAAAGTTTAACTCATGAGTAAAGGTGTAGTGGCAAACATGAACCACCAGGGGAGGCTGTGCCACAAAAAATAGAGTGACTGTATCAGATGTTTAAAAGGTAAAATCCACAAATAATGTCTATGAATGACAGGGTCCATTAATCCTACCACACCACAACATCTGCAGATTAAGATGCGAAATCATTCAAAACTCAGCGCTACTTTCTGTAACTTTTTGTTTTGCAACTTTTTTTCATAAACTGCCACTTGACTGATAAAACTATGATAAATACACACTTTAAAGCCCCAGTATGTAACTTTTTTGCCCAAAAATAAACTAAAATTAAAGCATGGAGAGTCTCCTCCTGCTTGGAAATGTTGTTCCTTTAGTTAGAATCTTCTACAGTATGGCATAAAACATATCTCTCTCCATGGAGAATGTCCCGAAGTATGCTTTTAATGTTCTATTTCCATGGAATCATGCAGTTCACTTTCCACCCCCAGAGAGTTACACACTTATCATTTTAACGCATCTGATGAATTCCTTTCCAGGGATAACATGGGGTTCCCGGTGGTGGAGTGCAGTGTGGATGGGTCTATGGTCCTATCCAAACCTAAGGGGACGGGGGGCCTGGTCTCCTTTGGGACTGTGGCCGAACAACTGGTCTACGAAATCCAAGACCCAAGAAGGTACCTGCTTCCGGATGTCATCTGTGACTTCAGCGGAGTCAGGATACGGGAGGTACCAGGTAAGAACCAAACCATGACTAACTAGGATTAAAGCAGGACAGAACCAGGACTGAGCCAGAGCTAAAGCAGGGCTACAACAGGACTACAGCAGGACTATACTAGGTCTAAAGCAGAATTGAAATAGTCCTTAACATGGACTATACCAGGACTAAAGCTGGACTGAAACAAGACCAAACCAAGAGTGAAACAGGAGAAATGCAGGACTAACACAGGACTAAGGACTAAAACTGAAATAGCACTGAACTAAACCAGTACTAAAACTGGACTAAACTAAACCAATACTAAATCAAGACTAAACTACAGCAAAAACATGGCTAAACCAGGACTAAACCAGGACTAAACCAGGACTAAACCAGGACTAAACCAGGACTTAACCAGGACTAAACCAGGACTGAATCAAGACTGAACCAGAACTAAATCAGGACAGAACCAGGACTCCTGGTTACCTTTATTACCCTCTATCCTTTGCTTATACTCTATGTAGCCCTGGTTTTGTCCTGATTTTGACCTGGTTCGCACAATGTCCTTGCAGAAACTGTGTCAGTGGGCTGCGATCCACTGTTTAAATGTTTGAAATAAATTTACGTTCCAGAAGCATATTGAACTCTTGAGTTTGTAGATAAAATAGTGTTTATCAGTTCAGGAGGATGTCTGACTAAAGAGGAGTTCAGGACCAGGGCAAAACAGAGAGGACATGTTTTATGTTGTTTATGATCGAAATGAGGGTCAGAGAAAGTTCAGATCACAGACAAATCCTGGTTTAGTCTTGTTTAAAGACAACATATTGTGCTTTTTTCTGGTATTAAGTAGTGTGATATCCTGTAGGAAGTCTTTTAAACTCTATATAACTTCACTAGAATCATGTGGATAATTTCAAGCCTGGAACTGCCTGTCTCTACTAAACAAAAGGTAAAAGGTAGCTGTTAATTTGAAAACCGCTTCATGACATCACAAGGTGGAACAGAGCATTTTGAGCTTTGGGTATGTTTTTGATGAGGTAACAGCATTATAACATGGCTTAAAGCTCAATTTTGCTTAATACTGGACCTTTAAACTATAACCCTGCGTAGATCTTGATTTACATTTTGTAAAATGCAAAATTGATCTAAAACAGCTTAATAATAGAAACAGATCCATTAATTTCCTGAGTTGTAGAACTCATAGTGGCGTTTCACCGTAAAATGCAGCAGATTTTTATTTACATTCTTTTGTAGTTGAAAAATGCCTACATGTATAACTAAGAGTTTGATTCAAAAAACAATAATGGTAATAATGAGCACAAGTAAGTACAGAGCAGTGGGCGGAGATACAGGGTTCATGATAACAGACATTTTCTGAGCACTCAAGTGTAGAACAAAACAGGATTACTCAAACATCAAAATACAACTTTGAGTAACATAATGATGAGGAAACACTGGTTGGTTGGAACCATAAATGTTGAAAGCTTAAAAGTTGATTTACACGATATGTCCCCTGATCCTGAACCAGGACCAAACCCGGTCTAAATTGGGATTCAGCCAGGACTCAGCCAGGACTCAGCCAGGACTCAGCCAGGACTCAGCCAGGACTCAGCCAGGACTCAGCCAGGACTCAGCCAGGACTCAGCCAGGACTCAGCCAGGACTCAGCCAGGACTCAGCCAGGACTCAGCCAGGACTCAGCCAGGACTCAGCCAGGACTCAGCCAGGCCAATATCTTGTGTGTTTTTGCTATGTGATTTGTAAATATACAATGTTATGTATAATAATTGTATTGATTATTGCTATGGTGATATTGTAGTATCAAAAACCGTATATATTGCATATCATATCATATTGATTAAGATCCATTTTAAGGTGGATTCACAGTTTGACATTTACAACACAAAAATTAGGACAAAACTGAGCCTAAACTTGAAACCTGTTTAGTCCTGGTCTAGTCCAGGTTTCAAGTCTACATCAGGACTTAACTGGACTCAAAATAAATAAGTGAAAGTACCCAATTTTATTCTTGTAACTAATAATAATAATAATAATAATACTTATTATTATTATTTATATTATTAATTTTATTATTATTATGTTGTTGTTGTTGTTGCATAATTGTGAACTGCTCCCGTGAGATTTTACCTCTGGTTTTTAGCTCTTTTAGCTCTTCCACCCGTGAGATTTTACCTCTGGTTTCTGCCATTGCACTTGTTAATTATTCAGTTGAACTTTTACTCCAAATTTCACCCTGATTTTTTTTGGTCAAAGTTTACAAAATCCATCCACAATTTATCAACAAAAAAATATTTATCCACAACCCGACTGTCTGCCAAGGTTCACAGCAGAGTTCAAGGAAAGGACGATCCAAGTGAAAATACGCAACTCCCCATTTAAAGTGTGTCTGAAACAGCGTCTGAATTAAATTAAAGATGTTCTGTGTAACATCTCTGGTGGAGGATCTTCCAACTGCTTTTCTCCACAAAGATGCTTTGCCTAGAATGTTCCAATGTTTCAGTATGCTGTTAATCTGATTCATGAGAATGTGGCCAAGTTCCAGGTCAGATCTGTGGAGAGGTGACTCCACACACAGTAAGAATGCATGTTTTTACTACTGTATGTTTTTTTGTAAGTATTTTTGAGCAATAAAAACACTTTGGAACATTCCAGGCAAAGCAAAAAATCTTCATGGAGACAAGCAGACGGTGGAGCCTCCACCAGAAAAGTTACACAGTGCACCTTTAATCCAACCAAACTGGGCCACACAATATTATTCACTTTAAAACACGGATCAAATCAGTACTAAAGCATACTAAACCAGGACTGAACCAGGTCCAAACCAGGCACCCCAGAATAAAAAAATGCTTAACAAATTGTGCTTTAGACCTGGCTTGGTACTTGATTACCTTTGTTTTATAACTTGTTTAATACTTTGTTAGTCGTGCTCATTCTAATTTTAGTTCTAGGGCCAGTCCAGGACTGAACCAGGGCTGAACCAGGGCTAAACCAGGGCTGAACCAGGGCTGAACCAGGGCTAAACCAGGGCTAAACCAGGGCTGAACCAGTGCCAATCCAGGGCTAAACCAGGGCCGAACCAGGGCTAAACCAGGGCCGAACCAGGGCTGAACCAGGGCTGAACCAGGGCTAAACCAGGGCTGAACCAGGGCTAAACCAGGGCTAAACCAGGGATGAACCAGGGCTAAACCAGGGCTGAACCAGGGCTAAACCAGGGCTGAACCAGGGCTGAACCAGGGCTGAACCAGGGCTGAACCAGGGCTGAACCAGGGCTGAACCAGGGCTGAACCAGGGCTGAACCAGGGCTGAACCAGGGCTGAACCAGGGCTGAACCAGGGCTGAACCAGGGCTAAACCAGGGCTAAACCAGGGCTAAACCAGGGCTAAACCAGGGCTAAACCAGGGCTAAACCAGGGCTAAACCAGGGCTAAACCAGGACTAAAGGATGTATTTATTCTTTGCTCTGTTTTAATCTGGTTGTTATCCTGATTTAATTCTTTGTCAGTTCTGGTTTAGTTCTGAATTTTCTGTTAGGTTGGAGGTTTGATTTGAATTTTTTAGAGAATTGTATAAAAACCTATCACAAAGCCTGGGTTAATGGAGAAGATTGTGTTTGGGAGGGCATTCTGCTTAAAATCCCAATATAAAAATATTGTATTTGTTTCCTGTTGCAGGTGTAGAAGGAGGAGCTGTTAGAGTCACTGGGGCCAAAGGACTAGCTCCCTCTCCGTATTATAAGGTCAGTCCACAGTCTTGTTTTGACTAATTTAAATTAAAGGCCACGTACCCAATATTTTTCACATGTATTTAAACAAACATTGTCTTGCCCCAAGACAGATATATTGTATAAGCAGCTCTACAGGTCAAAATATGTCCTCTGTGTACTCTCTGCATCATATTATAAAGTATTTGACTGTCCATGTAACAGGAAGCGTGCCATTAGCATGCTAGTTGTTGTAAGGCTCATCTTGATGGCAAAACTCTGCTGTGGTCTTTTGAAAAGTGCGTAAAAACTCATCGTAGGACTGTATAATGGTAAGTTAGGAATAACTTTGGACTACTGCAAAATGTTTAAAATTGACTAGGTTTTTTTTCTCGTTTTAATGACAGTAAAATCTGGTACTGAGCTTTTAATTTAGCATGTAGGTTGCAATATTTTTGTTTCAAGCCAAATTATCTGTTCATTGAATATTTTTTATTTATTTTTTTTTACATAAAGGCGCCCTACTTAACTTTTTTTGTGGAGGGTTCGCCACCTGCTTGTCTGCATGGGAAACATTGCCTCAAATGTTATCTTATCTATCTTGCATTTACTCAACTCCATCTGTTTTTTATTGCTAAAATGCCTTGAAAAACATGCATTAGCTCTGCAAGTGCGCTCACCTCTCCAGGGATTTGACCTGTGACTTGGCCTGGTGGCATCCCCAGCTTATCTTGATGGAGATTTGTTGAATGCCATATTGTGGAACACAGTATTAGTTTGAGTTGATATTGAGTTATTGTTCTCGTGTTATTGTCCTCTCCTCAGGTATGTGCGACATACATGGATGGGTTCAGAGCCACCGCCGTTTGTCCAGTAGGTGGCCCCAGAGCACCGGAGAAGGCCAGACGAACTGCAGAGAGCATCATTAAAAGGCAGGACACAATTTTAATGTTTAATTGTTTATTTAGTTTGAAACCAGGTTTATTGAAAAATAAGTAAAACATTGTCGGAAACAAAGAATATCACCATGTAGACAAGCAAGTGGCAAACCCTCCTCCAGAAAAAAAGTTACAAAGCTACCATCCGTAATTGGATTGGTCGAACAAGCCCTGTTGTATTCTCACATATCACCAGTAGATGCTATTTACCTTACTGCTGTCTGACGGTGTGCCAGCTTGGCCAGACAGAAGACCAGAAAGCACTGGTGAGCCTGAACAAAGGCCAAGCGACGTGAAGGGGGAAGGGCCAGGTGAGGGAAGGAGGAGCTTTCACATCTGCCATCTAGTGGTGAAAATCAAAATTTAAAAAATCTAAATCAAACAAACTTGCAAATGGTAGCTTTAAGTTATACTTTTGTCATAAGCTGCTAATATCTCACCAAGTCTATTTCTTTCATATGTTTTAATATTTTTCTGTTTTTGACAGGACAAAGCGTATTTTCAAACAGTTGGGTCTGGAGGACTACAGTGCCGTGAACATCCAGGTGCTCGGAGCAGAAGACACCTATGGACTCAACGCCAAATTTAAGGTTAAAACACAAACAAAACATAGTTGAAGATGCGTGATGCAGCTTTTCTAGAGGGTACACTACCATCATGTCTCTATGGAGATGTTATTGCTTTACCTAGAATATTGCACAATGTAGCATTACACTCTGTCATCATAGAGAGAAGCAGGTGATATTTGTTGACCTGGACCTGGTTTATGGTTAATATCTCTGGAATTACTGGACCTGTCCACATGAAATGGAAACTGACACAAAGTTTAAATTTGTAAATCTTTAAATATGTTTTTTCTTTTTTTCTTTTATGGCCTAAAAAGTAGTTAAACATTTTATTTACTTAAACAGGCTTGATTGTAGACCATTGTCAATTAAGCCACAAGAACAAGTTGGTGAACCTAACCCCCCAGAGGCATAATTGTGTTCAACATTTGTGACTTTTCTGGATGGATTTTTCTTTTTAAATGTTGCATCTTTGCCCATAGGGTAGTATTCTAGGCCACTGCTCTCTCCATGTTCACAATTTTGATTCTAATAATGTCAAAAACTCAATCTTTTGCTGGTGGTGGATCTTGCAGGTAGGAATACATTGCTGTTGTGGCTGAAAACTGTTATTTTTCAATACCAATATTAAACTTTTAAAATCTATAGTTCAGACCAAATTTATGTTAAGTTAAAGTGAAGTTTACAAATTAACTTTTCTCTTTCATAAAAATAATAATAAAATGTATTTTCTGGGATATAAATTCATATTTCACTTCATTTAGTCTGTTCAAAAGACAAATCTGATGCACTGAAGACAAACTGGGAATGATACATGGACACAGAGACTGGAGCAGTGCAAAAAAATATCTGTGCCAAATATCGGCTACATTTTCTATATCTGACTGCTACAGATATCTGGGGAAATCCTCTGATATTACCAATATTGCCAATAACCGATATACCATACCTACTTGCAGGCGTCCAGAGAGGTGGTGTTATGGATGGCCGTTCAGCACAAACAGAAGAAAGCTCTGGAGCTGTTTGCAAGAGAAGTGGCTCCAGCAGGAACCGGCATGGGTAAAACCAGGACTAAACCAGGACTAAACCAGGACTGAACCAGGACTGAACCAGGACGGAACCACAACTGTACCTGAACTGGAACAGAGCTAAACCAGTATTAAACTATAACCAAACCATGACTGGACTAAGCCAGAATTGAACCAGGACTCAACCAGAACAAGACCACCACATAGAAGGACTAAGACTGGGACTAAGATCAGAGCCGGACCAGGACAAAATCTGACCTAAACCAGGACTGGACCAGGACTAGATAAGGGCTAGAACCAAATCTTAACCTATTCAACCACTACTATCTTTTTTGTATGTTTCAGCTCATGGGACTGAAGACTGAATCATTACTAAACCAGGAGTTAAGCAGGACTAAACCATGGTTAAACCAGGGCTGGACCTGGGCTAAACCAGGACTGGATCTGGGCTAAACCAGGTCTGGATCTGGGCTAAACCAGGTCTGGACCTGGTCTAAATCAGGACTAAACCAAAACTAAACTAGGACTAAACCAGGGCTAAGACTGGAATTGAACCAGGACTAAACCAGGTCCAAACCAGGACTAAACCAGGACTAAACCAGGGCTAAGACTGGGATTGAACCAGTACTAAACCAGGACTGACCCAAGACTGATCAAGGACCCAGGACTGAACCAGGCCTAAACCAGGCCTAAAACAGGTCCAAACCCGGTCCAAAACCAGGGCTGAACCAGGACTAAACCAGGCCAAAGCTAGGATTAAACCAGGCCTAAACCAGGTCCAAACTGGGACTAAAACTGGGAATAAAACTGGGACTAAAACTGGGAACAAAACCAGGACTGAACCAGGACTGAACCAAGACTGGACCAGGGCTAAGACCAGGGCTAAGACTAGGACTAAGACTAGGACTCAACCAGGATGGGACCACGACCGTCCCACATCAGACTAAGATCAGAACCCGACCAGGACAAACTCTGACTTAAACCAGGACTGGACAAGCACTAGACCGGGACTAGACCTGAGTCTAGACTATTCAACCACTATTATATTTTTGTATGTTTCAGCTCCTGGTCTGACTGGAATTGTTGGTGGTCGTCCTCGAGTGTGAGTTTTTTTAATTAGTTTTATGCAGAACTTGTCTATATTTTATTGTAATATTTATTTTTCTGACATTTACAGGTCTCCAGTGCTACGGCCATTTTTCTTTTTACATCCCAAATCTGAGCTGAAGGTATGGATCTCAAAAACTTTTGAATTTGTAATTTGCAAAAAATGGTTAAATCCTTTATTTTTTTCATGTGAACAAGAAATTTTATTTACTGTGACCTTGCCTCTGTTCAGGTGGACATTCACATGAACTCTGATTTGGTGGAGTCTTTGTCAGAGTCAGGGCCAGAGTCACATGACCAGGAAGTGCCATTAGTGTCCTCAGAAGAAGAACAGGATGCAGGTTTGGTCTTAAGCTTGTTTAACACCAATGGATGGACTAAACCAGAACTGTATCAAGACTTTAGTGGAACTAAACCAGGGACTAGGTAGATAAATTGTTGACTAAACCAGTTCTAAAATGGGACTAAACCAGGTATTACCCAGAATTAAACTGTGACAAAATAAGGACTAAACCAGGATTGAACCAGAGGGACAAATAGCTTCTAAATCAGGACTGAACCAGAACTAAACCAATACTAAACTGGGACTGAACCAGAACTGAACCAGGACTAAACCAGGACTAAAACAGGTCTTAACCAGGTCTTAACCAGGACAAAACAAAATCTAAATCTCTATTTTGATCTGGTCACTTGTCTTCCTTTTTTCATTTATATGTATTTACATCCATTGACTAAAATATCCATTTATATAATCAGTTGTACTTTTTGCCAGAAATAATATTACACAGACAAAAGTTATGATGAAATAGATTAGTGGCAAAAACAGACTGACTCATTTTAGTTCATGAAGTCATTTAAATAACTCTTCTCCTTGTATATATGATTTTGTTTGTTTTAGTATCCTATCCCATTAAAAAGTAACAGTGTGTAGTGGCACTGAATGAATGAATAGGATTAGGCGGTCTTTGTGTGAGACCCATATAGACCTGCTTAAGTCCGGACTGAACCAGGATTCAGGAATGGTCCAGACAAAGGTCCCTGAGTTTAAGTCCAAGACCGGGGTCCTGAGAAAGTCCAGTGTAACTATAGGTCAAGGAAAAGCAGAGCATACCTCACAAATGTAGGCACATATACAGGAGTGGACAAGGACTAAAAAAGGACTATATCATCATGTCAGGGTCGAAACATGGGATTAGATAAAACTAATTCAGGACTAAAACAGGGCTAAACCGTGACTAAACTAGAGAAAAACAAGAACAAGATTAGACTATACCAGGACAATACCAGAACTAAACCAAGACTAAACAGGTACTATACCAGGACTAAACAGGGTCTATACCAGGAATAAACTAAGGTGTTAACCAGTAATGAGCGATTAAACCAGGAATACAGTAAAATGCAGACTAAACCCAGGGGTAAACCAGGGCTAAACCAAGACTAAATCAGTGACTGAACCTGGACTGAACCTGGACTGAACCTGGACTGAACCTGGACTGAACCTGGACTGAACCTGGACAGAACCTGGACAGAATCTGGACTGAACCTGGACTGAAACTGTACTGAACCAGGACTGAATCAGGGGCTAAAGAAATTTTGTGTAAAATGAAGTTTTTGGCCCTTTCAGATTTGCCAAAAGGACCACACAGTTACCGTGTCGAGGAGCTAGCTTTCACCCGCAGCGGAGACAAAGGAGATTCTGCAAATATCGGTAAGAAACAAATAATACACAAAATGAAATTGTTGCTATTGCTCGTAATCAAAGTAGATATTTTGTCCTCCTTTTAATTTAGCTATGTAAATACATTATGGTTTCTAATTTATCAATGCAAGTTTTAAAATCAGTTAATTGTTTATTATTGAATTAAAGCTGCATTATGTAACTTTTCTGTTAAAGAGTTTGTCACCTGCTTGTCTCCATGGAGATGTTATTGTGCTGGAATGTTCCACAGTATGGCATTAAATTTATCTATGTTCATTGAGACAAAAAGCTAGCGCCTGATGTTTTTTCATTGTAATAAATGCAGTAGAGATGTGTTTAATGCCATACTGTGGAATATTTCAGGCAAAGCAGTAACATTTCTATGAAGACAAGAAAGTGGCGCCATAGCAGACAGAAAGGTTACACAGAGCACTTTTAATATGGATTATTGTATTGTGCAGTAACTACTATTCAAAAACAACATTTGGTAAAAATGGCCCTTCCAAATTGTCAAAGGTGTTGTTTACCGGTATTTTATTTTCTAGGAGTAATTGCTCGACATCCTCTGTTCTTCCCGTATCTGAAGAAACACCTGACCTCTGCTGTTGTGGAGGAGTACTTCCGCCACATCTTCGAACCAGGACAAGAGAATCCTGTGACACGGTAAATCAGATAGTTATGTTCCTGGCGTAGTGCTGGTTCAGTCTAGTTTAATCCTGGTTTAATCCTGGTTTAATTCTGGATTAGTCCTGGATTAGTTCTGCTTTAGTCTTGCTTTAGTCTGGGTTCAGCCTTGCTTTAGTCCTGGTTCAGCACTGGTTTAGACCTGGTTTACTCTAGATATATTTAAATTGGGTAAATGCCTTTTTTAAAGCCTAATGTACCATTTTCAGTTTGATTTTTTATTTTATTTTAAATCAAGCACCTTAAAAGTTTTTATTTTTTGCTTTGGCCAAACACAAAATAATTCAACGTCAAAATTAACATAATATAATTAGGGTCAGCTTTTATTTAGTTTTTCATTTATTTTATTTTATTTAATTTTTTTGAGTATACCTAATTTTAATTTGTCCTTGTCCTGTAACAGTTGAATCCTTGTTAGACCTGGTTTAGTCTAGATTTGTCCCTGATTTAGTCCTGGTTTAAACCTGGTTTCAGAGTTTTGTGTAGTGAAAACTTATTGCTGGGTTTCAGATGACATCACAACATTCTATAGATCTACATGTCATATTTAATACAGATCGGGGCAGCAAAAAAAGAATATTGTTAAGATGCAGCTTTTTTGGTACTATAAGTAGTTAAGGGGTCACATTTGTGAATTTACCTTTTGGATATTTCATGGCAAGAACAATGTTATCAATAGATAAAACTGTCTCTTGTCCATCTGGGAGAATGACATTGTCGCATTCTTGAATCTGAAAACCACCAATGTCTCTAAGCAAATTAATTAGCTCTAACACAACATCTAAAAATTTTTTTTTTTTTTTTTTTGACGGCTTTAAATAATTCTACAAAAATAATCATGATTCAACCAAAACACATTTTTTTGCACAATTTAAGTGGGAAAACCTTTGCTTCTAGGTGGGTTTTTGTTTTTTTGTTTTTTTTTGTGGTTTACGTTGGACTGCGGTGTCCCACGGTTTTAACGAGGCCTAGAGGGGGGGCTAACGAGCAGGAAGTTAACGAGGCAGGTTTAACGAGGGGGTGGGGCTTAGACACGTCTTAATGGCAATCTTTACGATGCCACATGTTTTGTAGGTGAACCAATAACGTGTACACGCAAGACCCAAGGAATGTGCCACTTTTGAGCAGGAATTGGGTTTGGTCCAGGTCTGGTCCAGGTTTGGACCAAGTTTGGACTGGGGATAAACCAGGACTGAGCCACAACTGAACCAGGGCAGGACTTGGACAAGACTTGGACAAGACTCAAATTAAATCTTTAAAGGTCTCTATTGATAAAATTGATAGTAACTTTACTTGGAAAATAAGAAATACCCTCTTAAGTTCCATTACTTCTAAACTAAATACAAATCGATTAATTAAATTGGTTCTGGATTAAGATCTAGATGAGGATTTTACTGACACTGGTTTACCTCTGGTTTGGTCCTGCCTTAGCCTGGCTCAGTCCTGGTTTAGTCTTCTTTTGGTTCTAGTCTAGTCTTTAGTCCTGGTTCAGTTCTTGTTTACATTCTGGATTAAGTCTTGGTTAAGTCCGGGTCTAGTCCTGGTATAGTTCTGGTTCATTACTGCTGACTCTTTACTCTTGATTCAGTCCTGGTTCAGTCCAGATTCAGTCTTTGTTCAGTCCTGGTTCAGTTCTACTTTAGCCGAGGTCTAAATGCTTGTATTCTTGTATCTTGCCTTACAGCTACACTCTTCCTGGCATCTCTGGTCTGAATTTCGTGTTGAACAGGTGTTTGGGAGGTGGGGGCGTGGCCTCTCTGCGCAGCGACCCACAGGTAAAACTCCTTACACAGTCCTAGTTAAGTCCTGATTCTGTCCAGATTCTGTCCATTCAGTTCCAGTTTAGTCCTGGTGTAACTGCAGTAAACTTACTACTTTGTCCTCTCTGACCTCTTCTTTTCCTCTTCATTAAAAACCGTGTAAACCTCGAACAAATGCCTGCAGCCCCCTCTCCCACACACACACACACACACACCCACACACACACACACACACACACACACCCCCACACACACACACACACACACACACACACACACCCACACACACACCGACACACACACACACAGACCCCCCCTCCCTCCTTTCCCTCCAAGACAAAATGTGTCAATGGAGCAAATGTAAAAACAGCATATGACAACCATGTGACTCTTTGTGGAAGAACAGAAACATTTTACTTAATTTAAATTAAATCTGATGAAATTATATGCATGTATGCATTGTAAAATTTGTGTAAAGCAGTACACAAATGGCACAAAACTCACCTCATAAGAAAATAATTGACCTTTTGAGCACCACTACCATCTAAACAAGGTTTTAAAATTAATATTCCAGGACTAAACTAGGGCTAAACAAGGGCTAAAATAGGACTAAAACATTCAATATAAGTTCTGTCCAACTCAAATCTTATACTTTTACTAAATATTCAGCAAACACTAAAAAGTTCTGGTTTAGTCTTTTTTATACAGAGGGATATTAGTCTGGGCTCTGTCACATTTCAAGCTGGGCTCAAACATGGCCATCCAATCAGTGATGCCTGTGAAACAAAGAAGCTCATTGGTCACCTGTCATTTACAAACAAATCCAAATTCCTCTCACCTCAGCTTAATATAGTTTACTGCTTCACTCACTGATTCTTCAGAAACCCACAATGTTTTTCAGTTTCTTGTGATATTTTTGTCATGTATTTTTTCCACGTAAGCAGCCATATTTGTTTTGATACGGGCAACCCTGCATGTCCCTGATTGGCTTATCCACCTGTCAATCATGCCAATCTAAATTTGGAGATGCAAAACAGTGATACATGTACTACAATTTGAGAAACAATAGAATAAATGAAATACGGAAAAATATATAGTGTAGACTATGTGGACCACTCTAGGAAATTCAGTAACTTCATTAGACAAGCACCCCAGCCAGAAAACTTACATAGTGTACCTTTAATGGGTCTGTAGAACCCCTGTTACATAAGTTAAACCACGGAATGAATGAGTCCTGGCCCACCCTCAGAACATTTAGATTATCCATGCCTTTTCAAACTCTTCCAAATGAAGTGGTCTTATGATGTTTGTGACTGTGTGAAAGTCCCAAGTTTTTGAGCCTTTTATCGTCTTTAAATCATTTATCATGTAGCAGTTTGAACCATTTTAGTCACTGATTTAATGTTTCTTAGCTTTATAGTGTTGTATAATGTATGGAAAACAAAGATGTCATTCAGCTCTGATTTCTTAACACTTGCACAAGGATTTTTGAGTTAAAGACCCAGTTCAGTCCCAGTTCAGTTCCATTTCAGTCCTTTTGTCTTCTCTTGTTCAGTCTTGGTTTAATCCTGGTTCAGTCCTTGTTTAGCTTTGCTTTAGTCCCTTGTTTAGTCTTGTTTTAGTCTCTGGATCAGTCCTGCTTTTGTCCCTTGTTCAGTCCTGGTTTAATCCTGGATTAGTCCTGGTTCAGGTCTCGTTTAGTCCTGGTTTATTCCTGTTTTCACACCTGTTCTCTCTTATTTTCAGGGGAAGGCTTTGGGTCAGATGCTGTTGGACCTGAAGCTTCGTGGTTTACCTGATCTCAAGTCTCTGGTTGACGAAGATGATTAAAACTCTACTCGGCTACTATTTTACACATCGCCCTGGTAACAATTAAAGCGGACATATTATGCAAAATCTTCTTTTCATAAGCTTTTAACCATGTTCTAATGGTTTCCCAATTTTTTGCACACTCAAAGTTGTATTTTGACTTTGTATTGTCCTGAATTTGAGACTTGAGTGCTCGGAAAATGCCTTTCGCTTATCCCCCCTTTCCCCATGTCACATGGTCATTTTTGAAAACATAAACATTGTAAATGAAAATCTGCTGCTTGCTGCAGTGAAGTGCCACTATGAAGAGGTTCTGAGATTGACATGAAGTCAGTTGTCCTGCTTGTCTTAAACAAGTGAAAAACAAAACTAGTTCATTTGAAACAGTTTGCAGTGGTCCAAAGTTATTCCTCACTTACCTTATGCATTTCAAGCTCCCTAATTATTCACCACAATGAATTTATAAGTGTTTTTCACATCCCTCAGAGACCAGAGCAGAGTTTTTCCATGACCTAAACGGCAACTAACATACTAACCGTGTATTTCATGATTCTCTGAAAATAAAATGCTTTATAATTAGACAGAACACATCAGACTTATTTTGACTTCAGGAGCTGCAGATAACATGCTACTTATTGTTAGCATTACAGTAACAGTCAAACTCCCCTGAATGTTGTGAAAATCGCGCATAAACTTTAAATTGGGAATAACGTTGGATCACTGCAAGCTGTTAAACTAGTTTTCTTTTTCACATGTTTAAGACCTTCAAAATCAGGTACAGCACCTTTAAAGATGGAGTACCTGATTTGCAAACCACTAAAGAAGGTATCTAAGTAGTTATAGGTATAAATCTTGTCCCTGGCTCTCAGAAACTCTTTAATATTGACATGAGTTAATTATAAGGCTCGTTTACAGCTTAAAGTGGGACTAAACACCTAAACTCTGCCCAAAACCACATTTCAAACAGAGCTGGTAAAATGGGCTCTATCTGGAGGACTAAAGAAGTGAGTGAGAGAGGAGGAGGTATAAGGAACAGTGTGATTGGTCTAACAGGTATTCGCATTTCAAACCCCGCTCCCGAAGCCAGGTGTTTGTAATCAGAAACACCTGGCTGTAATCAGGGCAGAGCCAGGACACACCCATTTTTATACATTTTTAAACACAAAGCTGCAGCTATACTTAAATTGCACTAAAATTGTGAAAAAGGACTGAGAACAGTAGACAATGCTATTAAAACATCATGTATACAATTTAGTAGCAAAAAAAGTTGATTTCGGTTTAGTTCCACTTGAAGAATAGCTTTAAAGTTAACATCTGCAAGTTTATTAGATTTTTTTTTTTTTTTACTAGTAGATAGCAGATGTGAAACCTGTCCCCCCCCCTCCTACCTGGCCCCTCCCCTCACCTGGACTTTGTTCAGGCTTACTTGGGACATTTCTCAGTCCCTATACTTGTACAGACTTGTGTGCGTCACAGGTCCTGTTCCAATTCAAAGTCCTCTTCTTGGCGAGTCGACTATAAATTCCCGGATGAGAATTTCCCCCGCCCATTTTACCAGGGATGCTTTGGAGCAGACTTACGTGTGCTCGGCCCAGTATATTTCCCACAATGCACTTTACATAGCGCACCACCGGCAGCCGATCACTGCGATCCCTGCTGCTTCCCCTGTGCGCACAAAGAGTACGGAGTCTGCAGACTGGGAATTGAGAAACAGCCCTGGTCTTCTTCTGTCAGGCCAGAGCTGGCACAATATCAGACTGCAGTAATGTTTATAGCATCTAGTGGTGTTATGTGAGAATAAAACAGGGGCGAGTCAGCCAGCCTAATAACAGCTCATAGCTTTAGCTTTATAAATTCTACAATGACATTAATGCAATCTATACTCAAACTGCACACAAAATGGTTTAAGTGCTCTTTTATATAATAATGCATTTTAAGTACTGTATATCTTCTGTTGTATAATCATGAGGTTATAGCCAATGTACAGATAATTATGACTTGACTTTATTTCAAATGTTCAATGTTCCACAGTGAATCCCACGCTAACCTATCTTCTAAATCTATTCTAATATTGGACTAAATACTTTAGAAAATCAAGAATTGTAGCCTATTCATGCTATTATTGTGTCCTTCAGCGGGACACCTCAGCCAAATATTTGCCAGTGAAAATGTGCCAGATTCCCTCCCATCCTCCTGTGTCAGATGCCTTAAGTATATTGTCTATTATGAAATCTATTAAAAAGGCTACAATAAGGGAGATCAACGTAACATATCAAACATACCTGTAGTGTAATTTTTAAAGGTGCACTACGTAACATTTCTGGTGGAGGGTGCGCCACTTGCTTGTCTCCTTACTTGGGAGTGGAATGTTCTGTAGCATTTGCATTTGTTCAATTACAGGTAGATATTGCTCAGAAATACATTGTAAAACACACATTCTGATGGAAGACACCTCTCCACAGATCTGACCTGTAACTTGGCTTGGTGGCATAACCTTTCCAGAGACAGATATTCTTTATACCATACTGTGGAGCATTCTAGGCAAAGCAACAGTATCTCCATGGAGACAAAATAGGTGGAGAAGATGCATAGAGCACTTTAATATAAGTGCATAAAGTGGTCCACTTCACTGTCCAGTCACTTTTTGCGACACTTGACCAGAGGATCATTTGTTCCTTTGGAGAAAGTCTGGTCTGGTTTTTATTAGGACTGAGAGGGCAAAGGTCAAGAGAAACAGGAAGTATTTGGGTTTCAGGTGTCGAGAGAAAGGTATTAAGTCCTGATTTAATTCTGGTCCTGGTTTAAGCCTAGTTTAGTCCTGGTTTAACGCAATTACAAAACAAAAAACACTATACAGTGGCCTTGCTCACATGCACACCAAAATCTGTTTCTTGAAGATTATTTAAATGACATGTTAACTACAAACTCTGATATGAGTAATCACAGGGACCAGGATCACAAAGAAACCAGATGATTTAGGTTTTTAATTGTGATTTAAATAATCTTATAACTCAAAAAAGTGTGTGCATGTAACGGCAGCCACTGATTCACTGGTTCACAATAAGTAGTCTGTAAAGTACAATAAATAGTATTGAAAAAGAAATTGTAGCATAAATAAATACATAGAAATAAATAAATATAAACCCACTCAACTGGTGCTATCCAAAACTTTCAGAATACATGCCTTGTTTTTCAAACAACTGATTTAGTTTTGTTTTTTTCCCACAACTGAATTATTCTCATTGTTGTGATTGAAATGATTGTAAAGAAAATATGTTAAATAAATGTAATTTTTTTTCCAACCACTAATTATCTGCATATTTTTATGGAATGAAAAGTTATACACCACAACTAAACTGCAAATCACAAAACAAAACCATCAGCTGTACTTACAGTAAATTAGTTGAATCCAGAATACGGGTTTTTTTTTCTTAGTTCTCATGTGTATAATGTGAAGCAAAGTGTTTTAGTAGTAGTTGTTGGTGTTGTACTAGGCCTAGTAGTAGTTGTAGTGGTAGTAGTACTAGAAGTAGTAACAGTAGTAGTACTATTGGAAGATGTAGTAGTAATAATTGTAGTAGACGTCTGTTTATGGCTGAGTGACTGTGTCTGGTGTGAAAATGCTCATCGACAGCTGTTAGCACGCCATCACTAACGCTACCCCAGACGCTAACGAGGCTAACGACGCCTGTTCTTCCTGTCAAAACAGCCACCTCTACTGAAGGTCAAAGGTCACGGGCACCAATCTGACCCCAGTGCCGCAAGATTGAGTACGAGCCAGCATCCCTGAATGCATTATGTAGTACTTTACTTAAACTTACTTACTGATTTTTTTTATTTAATAATAGAGGTGCTCAATATATCATGAAGTAAAAGAATTGTAATTTGAATTAGTTTATCAGTTCATATTTCAGTTTTCACTTAAATGTTAATGCTCCTGAAGTTATTTACAATGTGTACTCTTAAGACAATCATATAAGAATAGAGATACAAATAGAGTTAAGTCCTGCCTTAGACCTGGTTGAGTTCTGCTTAAGTCCAGCCTATGGTTCTTATTTTAACCATACCAAGTCAAAGGGGTAAAACAAAGATAAACCAGGTGAACCAAGGTCTAAACCAGGACTAAATCAGGACCATTCTGAACTAAGTCAGGTCTAAACTACAACTTAAGCAGGACTATTTGAATGAACTTGGACAATACTAGGCGTAAACTGGGTCTAAACCAGGAATAAACCAGGATTAAATGAGAATAAGTCAGATTTTAAGACTAAACCAAGTCTAAACTGGAAAAGGCAGGACAAAACCTAAACTAAATTAAGACTATAGGACTAAACCAGATCTCACTTTAACCCATTAGTAATCCTGGTTTCCGTGGTGATGGCTCATTTGCATATTCCATTCATGTTTTGGTTCATTTGTCACTTTGTTCCCACAATCCTTGGTGTCTGAAGCCATTTATCAAATCGACAAGGCTTTGTTTCAGTTTACAGCATTTTTATTTTTTTTTACATTTTTAACCCTTAAACAATACTGTTTTTTATTTTACAAAATCCCTCACCAAATGTATTGAGTGCATTATTTTGGTCACACTGTGTTCTGTTCATTTATTTAGCCTAAAATGTTTTCTTGAGTGGCTAGCTCAAGTATTGTTTTTTTGTTTTTCTTCAGTTTTCTGCAACTATAACTTTATTAAACTTTATTTCCAGTCTGATGTTGTCTTATTGAACTGTTATGAATGTTTTTAGTCGGAAAAATCAAGAAGTATTCCTCTTATATTTTTATTTCTATATTAGTCAAATACACTGGTGTAGTAGAACTGCCCTTATTAGAGTATTTAGCTGTCTGCGTCCCTCTGCCCCTGTCTGCTCCGTCTGCTCCTCTAGCTCTGCTCCTGTCTGCTCCTGTCTGCTCCCCTAGCTCTGCTCCTGTCTGCTCCTGCCTGCTCCTGCCTGCTCCTGTCTGCTCCTGTCTGCTCCTCTAGCTCGGCTCCTGTCTGCTCCATCTGCTCCTGTCTGCCCCTGTCGCCCCTGTCAGCTCTGTCTGCTCCTGCCTGCTCCTGTCTGCTCCTGCCTGCTCCTGCCTGCTCCTGCCTGCTCCTGCCTGCTCCTGACTGCTCCTGACTGCTCCTCTAGCTCTGGTCTTGTCTGCTCATGTTTGCTCTTCTGACTCTGCTACTGTTTGCTTCTGTTTGCTCCTCTGACTCTGCTCCTGTCTACTCCTCCGGGCTCCCAGGGTTTGATTGACAGCTTTAATGGGTTTAGGCTGAAACAGTAACAGCAGAAGAATGGGTCACTGTGGGGGGGCAGGGACCCTGCAGCTGGTCAGGAAAACACTGTTAAACTATACTCAACTTTTTCAGGTGTCCAGAGGAGTAACTCAGAGCTAGGACTAAACTAGAACCAAATCAATGACTAAACCAAACGAAGATGGAACCTACAGGCTCCTTGTGTCATCTTGATTTAGTCCTGCACTTGTTCCTGGTTTAGCCCTGGTTTAGTTTTGGGGGAATATGAGATTATCGGGATTAGGCCCAGATTAGACCCCTGTGGCTGGATCTGAAACAGGCTCCACAGAGGTCCACACACCAGGAGCGGGGTCAGACCAGGTTTAGTCCTGGTTTAGGCCAGGTTCAGAATTGACTGTTGAGTCTTGAGGTGTGGTTTTGCTCTGTGGGTCTCTCCCTTTCTTTCTCTCTTTCCCCCCTCTCTCTCTTTCTCTCCCTCTGTCTCTGAGGAGAATTTAAACCCCGCCCCATCATCCCGGACCAGATCTGGACTTTTGAGTCTTGGTCGGGTCTCAGTCCGGTTTCAGTCCGGGCCTGACGCGCGTGATGCTGGACACGCTGTTCTTTCTGCTCGAGCGCCTGTTCTTGCTCGCGCACATTAAAATATCTTTGCCGCGGCTTGTGCAGGTAGAGTGCGAGCCCGCGGCGTGCACGCGGAGGGACGATGTTTCGTGGACTCGGTTCTCACGCGGGGACCTGCTGGAGGTGCCGCGCACTCTCTTTACGCACTTCGGGATATACTTGGGAGACGGCCGCGTGGCGCACCTCATCCCTGATGCGCTGCCGCTCGTGACCACAGACCCATGGCGCGTGCAGTGCATGGTCACGAACACGCGCTTGCTTCTGGGCGTGCTGTCCAAACAGGCGAGCGTTCGTGTGGACTCCGTGGAGGACTTTGCTTATGGCGCGCGCATCCTCGTGAATCGCGCGGACGCGCAGTGCGCTCCGCTGTGCGGTGAAGAGTCTGCGCTGCGCGGGGAGCGGCTCATCGGACCCGTGTCCTACAGCCTCCTGTGGAACAACTGCGAACACTTTGTCAGGCACTGCCGCTACGGACACGCGCGCAGCCTCCAAACCGAACAGGTGAACGCGCACGAACACGCGCCTTTGATTGAGTTTTTGTGAGTAGCCTATATGAGTATATCTCACAGCTGGTTCAGTCCTTTGTTAAGGTGTAGAGCCCGTTAGTATGAGAGACCATCCTGGTCCAGACCTGTCTTAGTCCTGGTTCAGTCCTGGTTCAGTCCTGTTTCAGTTTGAGCCAAAAGGAAAAAGTGTCAGTCGGAAAAAACTCAAACAAGAGACGCTTTGACTCCTCAGAGTCTGGGCCAGAAACCAGGTCAAGAACACACCAAAACACAGCCCTAATGAAGACTAGGACTGACCCAGTTATAAACACTGTAGAGATCTAAAGTGAAAAGTTTGAACTAGACCAGGACTGAATCAGGTCTGGACCAGGACCAAAGCCAGACCATGACCAGGACTAAACTAGGTCTAAACCAGGACTGGACCTGGACTAACTGGGGGATGGAGAATCTCTCAGGTTTCAGTTACTTCCTGTAATCAGTGCAAACCTGGATCATTAGGGGCCCAGCAACAACAGGACTCTGTTTGAAACCAGGACTAAACCAGCACTACACCAGGACCACACCAGGACAAAATCATAAATAATCTTGATTTAAAGTTCTACATTTCTGAAGTACAGAGTTGGCATGTTTTATACAGAATAAAACCCCATGGAGTTTCAGGGATGTTTAGTTCCAAGACCCTAAATAGTTTGCAATCAATTCTTTTTCATGAAAGAACAATATAACAGGCAAAATACACACTAAGTCAAAGTAAAAGTGCAGTGCTCACATGTGAGGCAAGGTCCATTAATTGAAAAGTATTAATTAATTAAAATAATAATTATTTGCTTTATAAAATTCATTATTCAGCTCACAAAAGTTGTATGAAACTGTGTTGACTAAAAGTTCAAGTATTATATGATTTGTAATGTCACAAAAGTTGTTTTGGAGATCTGCAAAACTGGAGTATTGAGTATATTGTGCATTTAAAGAGGACCTTATAAAGACAGAAACAACTTGTGTATAAAGTGATATTTCTGCACTTGTGTGGTTAATTTTATGGTCCCTTCACATTTTGAGTGATATTAGAGCCTTAAATAAGACATTTTACGGGCACAGTTGTAGCATAATTCTGATGCATTGTCAAAATATCATACATACAACATATACATAACAATTTATTTTCTAACTATTACTTGGTTTGGTGTTTACCTCAGTTAAGTTTCAGTTTGTGGAAAAAAGCTGAAAAGAAAAATACAAAAATGCAGGAAGCACTGGTGAGTTGGTACAACACCATCCAAAAAGCAGCAAGGAGCATTTTTATCACATATTGTCATCTATTTTAATTTGTCTAATTACAACTAATGTGTAATTTTGTCACGTTTTGGTCCTTGATTGCTTATAATTGCTAGGTAACAGTTATGGAATTAGCTCTATTGATACTTTGCAGTGGCATCATGCTGGGGGTGTTCAACATGCACCTATTGGTGAAATGTTCATCAGTTACCATAGTGACACAATGCACACTTTACTAAAGAAACTGACAAAAAAGTTTTAAGATAAGATGAAAAAAAATACACTTATAAAAATACAAAATACAATGTCAGGAGCCTGTGAACAATGCAAGCATTTGTGGTCCTGTTTAGGTGTTTGATTTTCAACATAAAAGACGAGAATGACTAAATGAAAAACAGTTGGCTTATGCTAGCTATTTTGTGACTGTAATTTTAATGCATGAGACTAGTCATCTCTTTCTGGTCTGATTGTGTCAAAATAAACATCAGATTAAATTCTAAAAAAGCCTCAGACAGAGCAGTGTCTACAGTTAGAATCACACCCCCAGGGAATGTTGATTATATCATCTGCAAAGTATTAATATATGTCAAAGTAAAAAAAAAAAGTCAAGATTTTTGTTAAAATATTCAATTATGTTGTAGTGAAATGAGTAGTCTAACCTGTTACTTTAAATCCTAATGCTAACACATCTTAATATTTTTTTTTTATATTCAGTTCTGCTTGTGGATGAAGTCCGTGGTCCGGGACTCCAGGACTCTGCTGGCCTCAGTCTTGATGGGGATCCTGGTTTTGGTCTTCTTTGGGACCTCTCTCTCCACGCTGGTGCCTGCTCTCCTGCTCCCCTTCACGCTATGGATGGCCAGCTAAAGACACCAGACTTATCATTATTATTATATGCTACTGCAACCACAAAAACACAAGCCTACAAAGAGACCTATTATGCAAAATCGACTTTTAACCATGTTATAGTTGTTTCGCCTTCTCCTTTACCCACTTGAAGCTGTATTTAGTTTGAGTAATCTTTATATACCTGTATTCAAGACATCATTGCTCCGATCAACTCCCATTTTCACCACCACCGGTACATGCCCATTGCTCTGTACTTACATTGTTCTCCAGTTTTATTTTCTTAATTGGTGATACATGTAGGCCTAAATGAAAAAAAGCTGCACGTAGGAGGTTCTGACAGCAGGGCCTGTTGTTGTGATGGCGTTTACAGCGACGTCGGCTCCCATTGGGTGCCGCAATTTTCTAGACGGGAAATCTGCAGGCCAATATTGCGAGAGAAAAAAAATGCCCTAAATATAACATAATGATCCACTGGTGTCATAGATTATAACTACACAGTAGACAAAGACACAATATGTCTTCTTTAAAATCTAAAATGGCGCCCCCTGGAGTTCAGTATGCAGTTTGAGAGACAGTAGAATGTGGTGATGTTTTTTCACTGTTATCTGTTATGTAGAGTTTTTATAAGAACTATCCAAATGCAAACTGATTATTTCTATTAGTGACACTGTCCATTCTCTCGCCATTTTAATTTAACCACACGTCAACATCTGCAGATTAACCAGAGACATGTGACGTGCTCCCATCTCACTTAAACTACAGGGATATAGGAAGGACGGGAGGGCATCTGACACATAGGAATAATGTGAGAGTGAGTCATGGGAGTGGGTGAGAATAATATTTGTAATTATTGGCAAGTTACAGCTCAGATCTGTGGAAAGGCAAGTCCACTTACAGTAAGAATGCATGTTTTTGAATGTATTTTTCAGCAATAAAAACACCTGTAATTGAATAAATGCAGGAAAGACAAGTTTACTGCCTTACTGTGGAACATTCCAGGCAAAGCAATTAAAATCTCCATGGAGACAAGCATATTGCCGTCCCTCTACCTGAAATGTTACATAGAGCACCTTTAAGCCACAAGATTAGTACAAGTTTAAAAACCAAAATCTCTTCAAAATGTTTAGGTTCAACATTTGTGAATTTTAATTTTGGAGTTTTTTATTCAAAACAGTGCCTTTTTCTTGACTATTGCTTCCATTTGAGATTCTGGCATCAAATTATGAAAAAAGACTGCCACCTGTAGGTTAGTTTAAGAAATGTTGGTCTAGAATGTTGGATATGCATAACAATTATGAATAGAAAGAAATGAATTGTATGTATCGATACTTTGCAGTTGCATCACGTTGTGGGGGTTCTGCATGCATGTCTGTGGCGGAATGTTCAGCTGTTACCATGGTGAAGCAATGCAAACACAGCCACAAAAAAATAAATAAGACGAAAACTTAATAAAAAATAGGAAAATGGATTTAAACAACACATTTTCAGGAGCCTGTGATCAATATGAGTGTTCATGCTCCAGTTTAAGTGTTTAATTTTCAACAAAAAGGTGAGCGTGAAACTAACAGCTAGCGTAGAACTTGTTTAACTGCACAAATCAGATCAACTCATTGTGTTACAGCAAAACTCAGATTAAAGTCTAACTTGGGCTTCAGACGGAGCAGTGCCTCAGATAGCATCACACCCCCCAGGAAATGCTGATGACATCCGCTGCAAAGTAGCCCATCCATTGTAGTTTGTTTTTGTTGATTGAGGATCTTCAAAGTACATGGAATATCTTTTTTGTTTGATAGATGGTGGGATGAATTTTTCCAGTTAAATGTAAATAAATGTTTATATATTGAAACAACCAGAGAGGCTTGTGTGTCTTTCTCCTGGATCTTTTTTCAAGTAAAGAAGCTGGATGCATCTATAGTTCTGTTATACTTTAAAATACTCAGATTAAAGTTTATACTCTTAGATTTTCTTTTATTTTCTTTTGGTTTGAAATAGGGTTTAACAATTTGACAAAAACCTCTAAAATTGCAGCCTTTACGATTTGCTAATTGTGTCCAGATAATCTTTAGGAAACTCTAATGTGTGTGTAGGCTTTTTGTAGTATATGCCTGGTTTTAATTTTAGCTCATTATAATGAACATTTATTAATTACAAGCTCAGAAAATATATGCATTTCTTTAAAGGTGCACTATGTAACTTTTCTGGTGGAAGGTCCCCCACCTGTTTTTCACCACAGAGATGTTATTGCCCTTCATGAAATGCTGCACACTATGGCTTTAATCATATCTTATACCTTAGAGACAGGCGACTGAGCGAGCTACCAGGCCAAGTTACAGGCCAGATCTGTGAAGAGGCGACCCTGCTCACAGCAACTATGGATGTTTGTCAAGATATGTTTTTTTTGTTTTTGTTTGTTTGTTTTTTCACTATTAAAAACACCTATAGGCCTAATTGCCGTGGAACATTCCAGACAAAGCAATAACATCTGCTTATAGAGACAGATAGCTAACTCTCCACTAGAAAAGTTACATAGTACTTCTTTAAATAGATTTGTCAGAGATATTAATATCACTTTAATACTGTTGTCTTAAATTCCCCATTGAACTCCCACATAGTGACACAGCACAAGGAAATGTTACACACACTTTCAGCTGTTCAGATTCATTTGGTATAAAGTATAAAAGAAGAAGGAAGTGGTGTTCAGAAAAAATATCATAATACAAACAATGAACAATATTAATAAGAAATAATTAATAAATAGACATTCAAGTGACTAACATGAAAAAGAGAACTGTGAATGTGGTAGTTTGTCGCCCTCTTTTGGACGCAAACAATCACTACAACACTATAATGACAGTTGATGGCTATTTGGTGCTTGTCTCCACACGTCAAACGTTTAGGTGTCATCTTGGCAGTGGTCCTCAGTTCTGTTAATTAAGAAAAAGTGTAGATGCAGGAGCAAAAGATACTCAAATGAAAGTACTGCATGAAGAAATCAACTTCAGTAAAAGTGCTGAATTATTTGATTAAAAATGTACGTAAGAGTAAAAAGTATTTCACACAGATTTTGAGATCTAATAAAGCTTCAAATGTATTGATTTTTGA
This sequence comes from Periophthalmus magnuspinnatus, assembly GCF_009829125.3. Lineage (NCBI taxonomy): Eukaryota > Metazoa > Chordata > Actinopteri > Gobiiformes > Gobiidae > Periophthalmus > Periophthalmus magnuspinnatus. The sequence continues at coordinate 6,607,623 of NC_047143.1, forward strand.
TAAAGAACTGTGGTGAAATGTGCTTAACAGAAACAATTGAATCAATTATTTTTCTCCAGCTATTTTTATTTGTATATTTTTGTTTGCTGAAATTATGAATGTGTTAAAAAATAAAGCCTTTTCAGCAGGTCTCAAACAATAAGAAAAAATATTTTACTTTTTTCCGGCCAGATTAAAAATATAATGGAGTAGAAAGTACAGATGCTCTCAAATGTGGTGAAGAAAAAGTAAAAAGACGTATCCACTTCATTTCCAGTACACAACATTATTGGCACAGTCATTTTCAACAAGATCTCTCACCCTCCACTCATCTCTCACCCTCCATCCAGGTCTTGGTTTGTTCCTTTACATCTGGACTATTGTAATGCAGAATGTAGAAAGTAACTAGTACAACAACAGTTAAGTACAATTTTAATGTTTCTGTGCTTTATTGAACTTTATGGTTTGTAACAGTCATGGAAATACCTCTATGTATGTAGGTTTAAAGTGATTTGTTTCAGTTCTGTTTATAACACAACCGGCAGGGTAATTAAACTAGGAAGGTACAGTCCCCAAACATGAAAGCTCATGTCAGGCATCATCCTGACTAAGAAAGTGGACACATGGATCAGTACAGGAGGAGCCAAAAACTAGTGTAACTGCAGAACCTGTCAGACCAAGCTGTGCCTTTATTGCATGAGGTTGCGGTAAACCAACCTTGAGGCCAATGGCAAGCCACATGCACAATTGACCATCAAATGTGGCATTTTCCAAGGAGACACACAAAAACCAGGACTATATCAGGTTTAACCCAGGACAAAATCTAGACTAAACCATGTGTAAGAGCCATTTTGAGGTCTTTTTTCATTGGGCTCTTTATTCACACATTCTAATTAAAATTCAAGCATAAATGGAAGGTTTTAATGCAGTTTATAAAAGTGTGATGTTATAAAAAATAAACTAAATGATTATTGACAATTTTTAAATAATGTTTATATTATATTTTTAATAAGCATTTTTCAATTTGAAGAAGCATCAACAGTACAGTATCATTGGATTTGTTTAAAGGAAGGACCTAAAGGAAATTTTCAAGACTCTCAAGACTTTAGGACCTAATGTAATTTATTAAAGACTTCTTTGATATGTCTGTAGACAATATAAGGGGATGTCTGTGTAATCCCTCGTTGTCTTTTACTATAATATAATGGGATCTTAACATTTATATCAAATAAAATTCAAAGCTTATGATACTGTAATGTTTGGATCACATGTTTTGGAAGAGGTTGCAGTGCACCTTAGTAGTAGGAAACATGTTACTGCATATTTGTACTACTACCATAATTATGCATGTTTCTTATTTCATCTGCTTTTAATCTAGACTATTTAATAATTTACAGAAACTACAGTGGAGCCAAAATAATCTATACGTCCCTTTGTGTTGGCCTTTGTAGGATCCATAAGATTAGCCATGCTTGTAATTGACTCTGACACACACTAAAGATCAAGAGCCACACAGCTGGATACCTGCGGACGCAACATAAATGTGCAGTTCGAAATGTCAAATTATCTCATTAGTTAAGACTCTCAGGTCAGTGATTAGCAAGAGTCCTGGGGTGTGAAAAGGCACACTGAAAAGGTCACTTATATTATTTCAACAAGAGGAAATTGGAGGTGAGTGAATCCCATAAATTGTAGAACCTATTTTTAAATTTATGAAAATGGTTTTGAGCAGTATTCTTTAAACCTGTTTTAAAATGCAATGCTAAGTTGTTTCTCATTGTGACATTTGGACAATAACAATTCATTTTGCATTAACATTTGAGTCACTTTGTATCTAATGATGTCTTACAAACTAGTCCCATACTCTGTCACCTGCAATCTGTAAACCAGGATCGGGTAAATTATATGAAAGTTACTGTAGAATAAAATAACTCATGTAAAGATTATTTTGTGGCTGGCAGGGTCATCAAATATATTCACAATTTCTACAACACGCCCCTCCCCTCCTTGACCAATCACATTCTTCATTTGCCTTGACGAAGAGGAGTATTCTTAGAGGATGAAGCCTGTTTATGCATTTCTGCTGGCTTCAATTCACTGTGCGGACCATAACATCTGATATGAAGATGGTTGAGCTGCAAGCGCATGGAGTTTTGTTGTTTTTGCTGTCATCTTTGGTGCTGGGTGAAGTCAGCAGTGCTCCACAAAGAGGAGAGCTAATCAAAGATCATGTAAGTTTTAAGAATTTTAATTGATTATTTTGTAAACCCTAAGTTTTTCTGTTCCTGTAGAATCTGGCTCAGCTGATTTTGGTCCAGTTTCTGTCAGAGCTGATGGCGATGAATGAAATGGACACGGAGCCGAGGCTGGAGGAGCAGTTGGGAATCAGAGAAACTGTGATGAGGAGACAGCTTCCTTTGACTCAGAGAGAGCGCAAAGCTGGTTGTCGCAATTTTTTCTGGAAAACTTTCACCTCGTGTTAGTGGCAATGTTCTGTAACCGTTTGCACAATTTAGTGTTAAATAAATGAAGGCAAAACCTGTTACTGCAGTCTTTATTTTATCATCACTACAAACTGCACTCTTCATCACTGCAAAAAAATATCCAGTTCACAGCTTTTATGGACAAAGATCAAAACATGATTACAGTCAAGATGGAGGAGATGCCACTCTATTTACAGTTTCAGAGAGATTTGAGGAAAAATATAAATTGAAAAATGAAGTGTAGGTGTCCTTGAGGTACGTTTTTATGAGTATAGCCCTTTAAAAAGTGAAGTATAAAATAGGACGGAAATAAAGATGAAATATGCCAACAGTACAACAGATTAAATTCTTTCAAAGTTTTACATTTTAAGCACAGTCCAATGCTATATTAGTATATGTGGATAATTATTTTGTTTCACATTTTACATGGCAGATAAAAGATGAAAGTTTTACTCCATTGGATGTTTCATTTAACACCCTGAACTCCTTTACGTAAAAAAAACCAAAAAACACAAACAAAACCAAAGCATTAACTTCATTGCACCATCAACTTAAGTCATAACAGTCAAGTATCAGCCACAAGCCAAAATCAACCCAAAAGCACACATTTTGCACTTTGAAAATAATTCTGACAAAACTCTAAAGCTTGTAGACTAATAGTTCCAAGTCATTTTGACATTTGGGTCTGAAGATTTGTTTAAAGATGATTAAGGAAAAAAAACAACAAGGATTTGGATGAATTCACTACACATTCATTGCGTCTACATGTCTCAATCTATCCACACTGCAAAACATCACAGCATACATGCCTTCCAGCTTTTAAACCAGCCCAATATGTACAGTCACAGTTGGTGAGTTAAACATTTTTGAGGCAGTTTGTTTTGATTTGTACAGGTCTCACTGAGGTCAATTATTATATTTATACTATTTTGTCATACATTCCTATTTTATATAACTGTTTCTCAAAGTAACAGTGAAAATGTTCTTCTGCTAGTTAAGCAGTACCAATGTGGTTTAGTGGACCCTAAACTGCCTGCAGGTCAGGCCACTGTCATAACATTATGTACTGAAGTGTACCATAAAAATGTAGCAATCCAAGTTAAATCAGTAACAAAGAAAATGTCTAGAGGTGAAAATGCAGGTTACAACCAACAGGGGGTGCTAAAGTGACACGCTAAATAATCTGTAGTTACACAGCATAGGAAAGGGTCAAAACAATATGGGGATTTGTGTTGTTACTTTCTGGCACTCAACAATGTGTTGGTAAACTGAGTGAAATAAGGTTGTCATAATTAGCAGTCAGTTGAGAGTTTGGCTGAGAGGTCCTGGATGCGTCGTGCACTGCAGTTCTTACACAAGATGTGACCATCCAGTGGGTAGCAGCCACGCCCCTCTCCTTCTGACGATAGCAAGAGTCCACATTCCTAAAGAAATATATGATTCAGTGTCCAATGAAAGACACAAACAAAAATACTGTTGAATGAATAATTATTAACCAACCTCGCACACGTAACAGTTGACATGAAAGCTCCGATCCAATGCTACAATCCTAACGGTCTCCTCTTGACCTGGTTCGGGCATGATGGGTCCACTACACACAGAGCAGCGAGGCGCGTATTTCCTGCCCATTAAAACAAAGCATACATTTGTGTGAGTGGAACAGTTACATTGTCCTTTTACATTTACCTCTGCGCAAGTTTTACCTGTGGAAGTCTTCTATGCAGTGAATCTGAGAGGTAGCGTCCACAGTAAAGGGCACGCCATCCAAGCAACAGTTACACACCACACAAGTGAAGCATCGGGGATGATAGGCTTTCCCCATTGCGCGGAGTATTCGATCCAGAATGGGCTTGGAGCACTTTGAACATTTCTCTAACGTACTCTGAAAAAACAATGATGAGCCTCACTGTTTTTGAAGCAATATCCAAATTTACAATCCACAAATGTTGAACTTTATCATTATTTGTTAGGGACTGGCTCCACAGGCTTGTCAGTTGAAAGGACTTTAAGATTAACATGACAACAATTACATCTTTGATGTTTCTGAAGCTGTTGTGAAAAAGTTATTTCACTTTTGTTTATTTATACTGACAGAAAGGCATTGAATTTGACAGTTTTTGTTTTCGTGTGGATACGCCCAGTAATCATTTGCAGACTGACAGTTTAACAGCTAATTCCACCATTCCACTGTTCTGACCTGCCCTCTAGCTTAATGTTAAAGTGTGACTAAACACCTAAACTCCACCTACTACTGCATTTCAAATAGAGCTGTTCAAATGGGCAGTACCTGGAAGACAGGTCTGGACATATGAGGAACAGTGTGATTGATCTAACAGGTATCCACAATTCAAACTCCACCCCTCAGTCTGGTGTTTGTAATCAAAAACACCTGGCTGTAATCAGGGCAGTCTTGAGTGATGTCACCAACTACTGGAAATTGCAGATGCCACTGAAGGCAATAGAAACTTAGATTTAAGTTGTAAATGTGCCTAGTTTGCACTAAAATTGCCAAAAAAATTTGTAGGAACAGTAGATAATGCTATTAAAACACAATATACACAATTAGAAGTGGAACTAAATGTTAAAGCCACTTTTTTCACTACTAAACTAAAGGAATTCTCGACCATTGTGATGTCTAGGGATAACTATAAAGTTGTGTTCATCAGACACTTACAATGTAACAACTCTCACAGTAACTCTTCTTGTCCAGGGCGTAGAAGGGTTGTCCTCTGAGGCGAGCATGGCAGGTGATACAGGTGAAGCACTCCACGTGAAAAACTTGCTCCATGGCGATGCACCCGCTGCCGTCCCCGACCACATTGTCACCACAACGAGCGCAGCGGCCTGGAATAGGAAAGAGATTTTGTCAGTTGGAGTACTTATCCTGTTCATTGATCCTTTGCAGTGACATTACGCTAAGGAAGGTAGGGGGGTGGGGGGGATGTTTGATTTTCAACAAAAAAGGTGACTAACTGAAACACTGTTGGCTAATACAAGCCATGTTGTGACTGTTATGTCATTTGAGAGGAGATTACTAAACAGTATAAAATCATATGACCTGTTGTACTTCCATCCAATCAGTTCTTAATGGTCAAATTGTGATTGTTAAACCAAAGCTCAGATTAAACACAAACTTGACAAACAGCTTCAGACAGAGTAGAGCTTCCAGTTAGCATTACATCCCCAGGAAATGTTGACGACATCAACTGCATAGTATATCAATATGCTGCACTGTACATAACTGTAGTCAGAACCACTTACTACACATAATAGTACTGTAGTCCTTTATATTATTTTATTATACCTGCACAGCTTTGTGTTAAATTTAAGACTATTTTCAAATATTTATTCATCTTGATTTTTGAGAAATTATTTTACCCTCTGGAATTTCCCCATTGCAAATACAGATTTTCTTCTTTTCTCTTATCTAACACTTTCTCTTAGTAGTCACTTTGGCCACTTGTTTTTTATGCATCCATTATGACCTGTGTTCTAAGGCTATATTAGTACATTTTGTTTATTATGATCGAAAAGAGTTAGTCCTTATTTATACATTCACCATTAAAAGGTGAACCATGCAATTTTTCTGTTGGGGGTTCAGCAACCTTGAAGTCTCCATGAAGATGTTAGTGTTGCTTTAGACAAAAGCTATACCTTTTAGCTATACCTTGAAAATACCTTGAAAAACATTTTTTCTGTGAGTGGGGTTGCCTCTGCACAGAAGAACCCGATCTGACAGCATCCCCTGCTCATGTCCATGAACATAAAGCCATACTGTGAAACATTCCAGGCAAAACAAGTCCATGGAGACAAGCAGGTGGTGGACCCACTTAAATACTAAATATCTTACCAAAGTAGTCTTCAGCAGGTGGATGGTTCATATCATATACCAGCTTCTTTGTCAAACGGTCCAACTCATCTTCTGGCCTTGTTATAGCTGTCCCCTGCTAAACATGTACATTTTTATTTATTCAATATCATTTACAGGGCTATAATGAGAATACTGTGTTTGTACCTTGTTGTTTTGATATGGGCCGCTCTGTCCTGTTTGACTGTTATCCATTCCTCTTTTGGACATGGACACCTGATTAACTCTTCCTGCCCCATAACCTGTCTCAGTGTGGAGGTCTGGAACTTGTGAGTTTGGATGCGGAGGGTACCAACCTGGTCCCGTCTGTGCTTGCGGAGGGGGGCGGGACACAGGTTGCCGTGGCGGGGGCGGAGTGTACGCTTGCTCCGCCTGTCTGCCGGTTTGAGAGTATGTAACAGGCTGTGCGGTTTTCACCTGGACACTGAATCGAGGTCCCGTAGGAGTGGATGCGGTGGTGTAGGAGGCTGGGACAGGTTGCGGGTAGGGTTTGGGAGTGGAAGAGGATTGGGGGGCATAGTAGTCCTGCTGATGTGAGGTGGGGTAATGAGGAGGAGCGGAGTGATACTGGCTTTGGGGTTGAGGGGGGTAGGCCATGGCGGAGCGGCCCAAAGGAGGGGGGCCAGCATGGTGCGCGGGCTTGTAGTGATCACCTGAGTGGTACTTATTATAAGGCACATTGTCATAGAGCTGCAAAGAGGTGCAATAATAAAATTGTTAGGGGGCAGTTGTAACTCGGAGCAACACTAGGGAGGACAACAGGAGTGAAACATCTTACTTGTGTACTTGCGTCATGTGGGTGGCTGTCCAGATCAGCCAGCATATTTGTGAGAGAATCAATGTCAGCATCAATTTTAGAGTGATAATGGCTTTTCTCAGGACTTCGCTGCTGAAAAAATAGAAGAAAAAAACAAAAACAAAGGTTGGAAAATGTAAGCATGAAAAAATTTAAATGCAATACGTTTTGCAGTTGTATGCATAAAACCTACCATTATGTCGTAGCTATCCATGTGGGGGCTCCAATTGCGATCATCTTTAGGACCATGTGAAGGGGGATAATGATCACTGGATGGGTGATGGATAGGCCCGCCTTGTGGACAATATATAATCATTTTTTTGTCTTGCTTTGTAATTGTAATTGTAAGTGGAACAGTGGTCCTATCCATGTGTTTCAGAATGATGAAAAGTTTAAACTGTTCCCATACAAATCAACAATTTAAAACTGAATATTATATCTTCTGAACTGAATGAATGTGAAAATGTCGCATATAACAGGAAGCTGCAATAGTTCTGCTTAGTTCCATGAATAGTTCTGCTTAGCTGTATTGTGTTCTCACCTGCAGGTCCAGTGGCCATGTACCTAGTGGGTACCCCACTTCCTCCTCCGTTTTGATCGTAAGGGTTGTACTTTGGACGATAGTCAGTGGCACCCTTCTTACTGGGTGCACTGCGGTACATTGCAGATGCTGCTGAGTGGGACATTTGAGGGGCGGCTCGGTCTGGATTGTCCACAGTCCTTGGAGGAAGCCAAGTAGGACCGGACATTGCAGATGCCTGACAATAAAAAGATCAATATTACTCAGAAAACATTGAAGCATGTAACTGTAGTTTGTGCTTGTGGAAACCGGTAACCATTGGAAACAAAGGATGCTGGTTGTGGTTTCCTATGGTAACAGGGACACAGAGGAACAATGAGCGGCAGAACAGGAAGAGAGTGTCCGGCATGACTCGGGGGTTTCCAGATGCTTCATGTGAGTGAGTTCACGGCAAACACTGTTCCATAGACACATGCACAGCTGCACAGCTGATGTTACCACCACAATGTTCATTGTCTTTGGCTGTTTACACATCATAACCAACGATGAAAAGACGACAAAACAGAGCAGGAAATATTATGTGATAATATGGGTCTGAGCAACACCTGGCTCATAACAATATATTATGTTTTATCTAAGTAGTAAACAAACAAACAGCACTGTAGCTCACAGCTGAGCGGATAACATCTGAATCCTCAGCACAGGCTTTCTTTGAGAAGAAATCAAGGTGGTAAAAGATTTTAATCAATTCAACTGGGTTCAGTGTATTCCAATTCTAAAAAAGATTATTTGAAATAAACTGTTTATTTAAAAACACAGACAGAGGCAAACTGATTTTACAGAGTGGGGAAATGAATAGACCACTCAGACAGATTTGGTGTGTGATTGCCATAAATCCTATTGTAAGAGGATTAACATGGAGCAAGAGACATTTGTGTCATCCCCGACACAGGCCTATATAGGTTTTGCTGTTTTCCAAAAGATTGTATTTGCATTTTAATTTGAGGTAGTTTCTAGACAATACAAGCCTGACTGTCAGCTAAATACATAATTTATGTAAAACATATGCGGCAAACTTATGACGCATCATGTATGAACTGAATGATCCAGTCATTCAAAATAGCACTGTATTTCAAGAGATTATTTTCATGTTTACTTCATCAGGATGTAACCATCTGTGATAGGCACAGAGTGCATATGATGTAGGCACAGAGTGCATATGATGTAGGCATAGAGTACATATGATGTAGGCATAGACTGCATATAATGTAGGCAGCAGAGTTGTGAAACGCTGGGTTAGCTCCTGTTTACAACAACACTGTCACTGTAGTTCATTGTTTGCGCTGGCATATCCCGTGTTATGTTATAGTTGGAGATTTCAGAGGAAAATTTAGAAATTACCAAAAATCTGAATTTGGAGCAGCTGATGTTGCAGTGAAGGATGTGTCCCACCTACTACTGTACCTTCACGGTGCCGCTCCTCTTCCTTTCGATCCCATCTACAAACCAAGAACAATACAAAGTGATCTCACGACACAAACCGAACACAGAACCAGACACAGTACAACATGATCAAGAGTCGAGCCCGTTTCACACCAGCAGCTCCAACAGCTCCGGTCAATACACAACTTTCTATCGTATCTTCTGTGTGGGTCTGCCCTGTGTCTAAATGGTGACACTTAGTTCATGTTATAGCCTTACCATGGGGCTAATAAGCAGTAATTCAGTGTAATAACAGGCCTGTTTACTTGTTTGTTGGTCTATTTTGAACTCGCGCAGAGCCCAGTGCCTTGCCTCTGGGCTAACTTCCACATAACCAAACCGAGCAGGAAATACTGAAATAAACGGCACCTACCGTGTTAAAATGACGCTAGGACGGGGTGCACGCCTCTGTGCAGTCAAAGAGAAGCCAGTGAAAGTGAACCCAAAGAGATCGGTGTAGCTTTAGCCTCGTTAACCCACTTTGTCCCGCACAGAGGCCTTCAGCAGCGGCTCCTCTGCGCGTGCACCGCTTGTGACGTAGCAGCGCCCCGGCACTGCGTGTGTGACGTGCGCGTGCGTGTGTAGTGGTGGGGGGTCTCTGGTGTCTCCAGGTCAGACTTTATCAGCTAGTTGTTGCCTGTCTGGCATTGACAACATGTGGATCAATGCACAGCGTTAATGGCTTAGGCTTGTGGATCTCAAACCTAAAAGTCAAAGGCCCAGCCCTACAACCAGATCCACACCAGCTCTAAAACAAGCCAGACCTGCACTAGACCTGCAGATGAGACTGAGAACCACCAGAAGGGGCTCGCCCATGTACCACCATTACTACATATGTAACACACTTTCATAAACATGGCCACAAAAACAGCCTAAATAACACAGAAATCCCTGATGTGACTCCTATTCCATATGAAGAACTCAGCTTATGGCAACTCTACCCTAATACAGTACAGGCTAAGGCACGGTAGACAGGTTGTTTTACTCTCAGGTCAGAGGCCCGCTGCAATATGCTGTTCGTCAAAAGTGGGTCAACTGTCTCCTTTGCCCTCCACCCTCATGTTATTGACTAAAGGCACCACTCTGGAAGAGCACTCCCCAAGGCACTTCTTCAAAGGAAGAGTTTTATAAGGTCCTAATTTGTTTGGATTTCCGCATGTCTCTTTGCCAAAAGATAAACAACAACTCTGCTCCCTGGGATATCCCCACTTCCTGACACAGCTCCGTTTTCCTTATATGTCCACTCTGCTCTCAATCACAGGAAGCGACAGTTTAGGCTGATCTGTTATTGTTGCTCAAACCATCAACACTTTGGCACCAGCCCTGGGATTTGAAGTCAAAGCAAAGCCACAACCCACACTTTATTAGAGGAACTGTATATAGGCCTGTCCAGAGGTCCAGGAAACCAAACAATAAGAGAATCATATCTAATACATTTAACATCCCAATATATGACTTTTTGTCCACCATGAAACACTCTTAAAGGTTATGGTGTCAGCTAACAAATTAGCAAGACTGGCGGGTGCCAGTGGCCATTGACAGATGAGACAAGCAGGAAGTGTCTATGAGCTGCCCACCCTCTGCCAACGGGACAGACCCAATGGCTTCCGTCCATTGGTGAGCCTGTTTAGTAATGTTCTCACTTTTCCTCGCCCGCCCCCCTCATCCGTTCCTCTCACAATGCCTGGAAGTAGACCAGACCTACCATCGTGCTCTTCGTTTTTCACTCCTTGTTTTCCTTTTTATTTTTTGCATACTACAGGAACTAAATTATGAAAAAAGCACACAGTCAGATAGGCACTTGACTTCTAGTATCACATTTTCAAAATTATAACATCTTTGAGAAGTTATAACTTTATCACAGCCCAGTGGGGTATATTAAAAAAGGGTAAAAAAATAATAATAATAACACAGAGGACTGAGAAAGAGTTGGATTTCTGTAGAATTAACTATTAAAGCACTAAACTCTTATTTATTTCAGTTAAAGAAATATTATACTAATACTAACTAATACTATATATATATATATATATATATATATATATATATATATATATATATATATATATATATATATATATATATATATATATATATATATATATATATATAAAATTAATAGAATTAACTGTTAAAGCACTAAACTCTTCTTTATTTCAGTTAAAGAAATATTATACTAATACTAACTAATACTATATATATATATATATATATATGTATATATATATATATATGAATATATATATATATATATATGAATATATATATATATGAATATATATATATATATATATATATATATATATATATATATATATATATATATATATATATATATATATATATATATATATATATATATATACACAGATGTCTTCTGTATTTGAAAGACACATGCTACAAATCAGCGGCTTTAGTTGGATTGTTTGAACAGAGGTTTCTTAATGGTCAGATTCCAGACCCTTCTGGATTCAAACAGAATGTAGAAAGGACTACCACAGCAAACCACAGCGATTATTATGTTCCCTTTCCCTTCATCATATCTGTGAAGATTGTTCTCCCTCCTTCCACACTTTGATGTAAAGGAAGTCAATATTTCACTTTTGCCTCAGTGACCTGCTTGTGTTCCCAGTGAACTTGTGTGAAGATGAGGTAACTGTTTTTGAGTCCATCATGACCCCTTCAACCTTGGTGGCATCCCCCTCTCCACGTCTTTACTCCTGTCTCCTGCTCTTTTTATTATTGACGGATGTCCTGTGCAGGCGTTTTCATCCGTGGCTCTGTGTCGCAGGATGCATTCACAAGTGTGTGCGTGTGTGTTTGTGTGTGCATGCATGTGCGTGTGTGTATGTGTGCATGTGTGTTTGTGTGTGTGTGTAGGGGTGTGTGTGTGTGGGGTGTGTGTGTGTGGGGGTGGGGGTGTGTGTGTGTGTGTGTGTAGGGGTGTGTGTAGGGGTGTGTGTGTGTGAGTGCATGCTCATGTGGCTGTGTGGAGTTCCTGCACATCTGTCCCATGCATATCTCTTGTTTTTCAGCCCTCTAATAGGTGTCTTTAAACAACCATCAATTTGGTCCTTCTTCCTTCCTCCTTGTCCTCACAACACGGGTCCTCTGCCCTTGGTTCATTTTCCTATTCATAAACCTCACTACAAGGGAGTACTGTGCACTAAAAATCTTTTGGATACAGATATTTCAAGCAGGAGCCATTTTAACATATAAGATGAAGAATTATCAAAAGCCATTCTGTAAAAATAAATGTTTCATGGGTAAGTTTGTTGGATGTGTTGTGCATCATCAACAAATACAGAATTGAAGATGTTCAAAATGTCTGAAAATGAAAGAAGAAAATTGTCTATTGTCTATTCACAGTGGGTAATTTCTTGTGCTTCCTCTCAGACTGTGGCTTTTGTCATGAAGAGGTGCAATGGGGAAACTCTGAGGGTCCAGCATGCTCCACACACCCTTGGGATCCTAATATGTATTTGTTCAACAAGTCACAGAAACATACTCTGCCTTCCTGCCCTTAGTTTGTTGGGAACGATGGGGGTTTAGAAAAACTAATAGACCCCTAAAAATACCTGGAGCCCAGACCCTCTGCAGGGTCTTTCCTCTGCTCTTCCTCAGTGAGCACGCGTGGGCCATTGAGGAAAAAGGAAACAAGGCTTGTACAGGGGCTTCCTGTGCTACATTATAAAGAGTTCCTGCAGTGTGCTGTGCCCCAGACCTCGCTCTCAGCACACTGAAGCCTGTCTGCTTCTCAGAGGTAGACCAAACCAAAGGGTTTGCAGCCTGCGTGGTGAACGTTATCTCGTCCCTGCTGGTCGGGGTAAGTTTTGACAAATTATAGAAGTAAATGCTTTCCTTTCTTAAAAATGTGTCAAGTGCATTCTAATATGTATTCTCTATAATAACATAAAATCACATTTAATCAACCATTTGCATAGGTTATTTATATTCTTTGTTTTCACAGGTACGAGTAGGGAGCTGGTCTCACCTAATAGTGTCTGGAACACTCCATCTATTTATTTTACTGCTGGACACAGGTAGATCAACAGTAATTTCCTCTAAAAATACACTTTATTACTAAGCTAAGCAAATTAGGTGGACAATAATGTCCCCTTTCTTCCACAGTCAGGTGACTATGGACCTTAAGGAGGAATATCGGGCTGAGGGATATGTGAAAGAGTTCACACGCCACTCCACAGATGTGCTCCTGAACCTTAATGAACTGCGGCACCGCAACATTCTGACCGATGCCACTCTGGTGGTGGGCAGTCATCACTTGCAGGCACACTGTGCTGTGCTGGTGGCCTGCAGGTCAGAGCCAAAGCCAAAAATTATCTGCAGCTTGTGCAGTGAGAGAGAGATGATGTCTTATTTTTTCTGTCTCCTCAGTGGTTTCTTCTACTCGCTGTACTCCACTCGTGCGTTCATTCACAGTGGCAGAGGAGAGCCACTCCTCTCTGTGTCTCTGCCTAGTACTTTGGACCCCTCCAGTGTCTCCCTGCTGTTGGACTTCATGTACACCTCACGCCTCCCTCTGACCCCCAGCATCGCTCCTGGTGTGCTGGCGGTCGCGACCTATCTGCAGATGGACCACGTGGCTCAAACCTGCCGAGACTTCATACTGCACTGGTGAGCACATTGGTTCCTCAAGAATTTCCATCTCAAGCACCTACTGAAATAGATTTTTGCCTATTTATGTTTTAGCAGGGAAAGCATGGGGAGCAGACAACCCCACCTGGAGCTGGTCTCCCGGGTGTGTGTGACCTCTGCTGCTCAAGACAGTGAGCTGCCCCATCCAGCTCTGCAGCTCAAGCTCCCGGTGTCAGGACCCATCAGGTACATGGGAAAGACAAAAGTTTTTGTGCCATTGTTTGGACATAAGATTAGATCATTACTCAGTTTCCTTTGTTGCAGGATCCAAGTGGAGGGTGGGGAATCCATGAAACCAACAAGCCAATCTGAATCAAAGGAGCCAAACATACATACAGACACACTTTTGTCACCTGACAGCCCTGCTCGCTCAAGCTGTCAACCCAGCTCTCCTGCTGAATCTAACACATGCAACAAGAACCTTGTGGTAGGGATAAAATGACAATTTCCTGTTTCACTGTGAATTTAACATAATTATCAAAATTACTAAAAAGTTTAAACATTTTACAGAGTGATTCCAGAGCTAGCCTTGACCCTAAAGCTTGCAACTGGAAAAAGTATAAATACATCATCCTTAATCCTCTTCTCACTGATGCTGTTAAAGAAGAGGAACAGTGTCCTGCTGCGAACAGAACCGCCCCAAAAACCAGAACCCCTGTGGAGGCGTGGCCTGGAGAAGTGCCTGGTCAGATTAATAGGTAACTTTGAACATGGACTAGTAATGTGTCAAACAGAAAGAACATCTTCATACAAATGTTTCTTGCTTAGACAGGGGCGGGCCTCCTGCTACGAGGGTTCTGGCCGAGCCCCTCCCCTTGGATCACCGACCTCAGTGGAGAAAACTGCATTGATCCCAGCCCACATGGAGGGAGCAGCAGGTATCTATATACCACCATCCAAACCAGATATGAATCTGTAAAAGCTCATATTTGTTGCTTAATTATAGGTGTCCCAAACAATCCGCCGATCAAGACAGAAAGATCCTTTTATTGCTATTCTGGGAACTCTGGAGTAACGAAGACTACATGCTCAGGTTAGTACAATAAAAAGACAAATGCACAAACTAAAATGTAAAACAAAGACATCAACTTACATTGTACATTTGTGTGCAGCTGAAAGGCCATATCGATGCAATGTGTGTGGAGCCCAGTTTAACCGCCCGGCCAACCTGAAGACTCACGCTCGCATTCACTCTGGAGAGAAACCCTACAGATGTGACACCTGTGGAGCTCGCTTTGTTCAGGTAAAGCTATTTAGCATTCGTCATACATGCACGCATACACACAAAAACGAGAAATACATTGTTCCTCATTTTTATTATCACACTGCAGAAAGTTCTCTGTTGCATGAGTAAAGATCTGGATGTTGTCATATCTCGTAGCCTTTCCAATTATAAAACCAATGGACATTTTAAGCTTAATAATAAATGTTAAAGTTTTCTAACAAATGTATATTACACTGCTCTTTTAAAGGGCCAGTTTTACTATTTTGCTTTTTTCTGATCAATGTTATAATTTGTTTCCTCATCAACTGGAGTTTTGTTTGCTTTGATTCACACATGTTTAACACTAAAACCCTGCTTACTTAGGCATTCTTCTCTCAAACGGAAAACACTCTGTTCCACCTCGTGATGTCATGTGGTAATACAGGAAGTTCTCCACTGTATTTTTAAACCTGTACACCTTCTCTAGAATCATTTGGATGATTTTAGCCCTGGAATTGCCAGTCTCTACTGAACAAAAAGTAAAACATAGCTATTAACCTGAAAACGACCACTGCATGACATCACAAAGTGGAACGGAGCATTTTGAGATTTGGAGATGTAGACAGACTAATAATAAAGTTACTCAAACATGTGTGAATGAAACAAAATACAACTCCAGGTATGTTTTGAGGAGGTAACAGCATTATAACATGGCTTAAAGCTCACAAGAATCAGCTTTGCGTGATATAGGACCTTTAAAGAAAGTCAGAAACAGTTACACATAATCAGTGCATAAATGAAAAGAATTATACTAGTCATAAATCCACACACATGTTTAACTAGTGTTTAAATTGTTAGCTGTTTCAGTCTGACTCTTTGTTTTTTCTGCCGGTCAGGTTGCCCACCTCAGGGCCCATGTGCTGATCCATACAGGTGAAAAGCCGTACCCGTGTCACACCTGTGGCACTCGTTTCCGTCACCTGCAGACGCTCAAGAGTCACCTGAGGATCCACACTGGCGAGAAACCATACTCTGTGAGCATCTGTCTTTTATTGGTGCTTTTCAGATCCTAGGATGTGATGATGTTATACTCTTCAGGGGCAAGAGATAGTTTTCCCCATTGATTACATTGTATATTCCGTTAAAATATCCAAAAGGTAAATTCACAAATGTTGAACTTGATCATTTCTGCCAGTGACTGGACCCTATAACTCATCGAATTACAACAAAACTCAGCATTTTAACAATATTAATTTTACCTGCCCCCCATCTGTATGAAAAATGATTGGTCTATAAAGTGTTGCGTCACATTCATGTTCTAGGATAATTTTTATGGCAGATTTACTGTTTTTGAAAGAAATATCCAAACTTAATCTTATTTGTTAACTCCACAAACTTGACGTATTAACCTTATAACTTAAATTCTTTTTAACTGACAACAATCACGTCTGAAGCTCTGGTGAAAAAGTCATTTAAATTGGGTTGTTTGAACTCTAAGTCAGTTTTTGTTTCATGTGATTAGGCCTAGTAATTGCTGTAGTATCAGCCATAAACCAGGTGTGATATTAATACTAGCCAAATAGTAAAATTCTGGTAGGTTTTCATTTTTGGTGCCACTCGACTTGAGACTTTGGCCACTTTAGTTTTATGTATAACCCTTAGGTAGGTTTGGATTCCACCTGTTCAAGCAGAACGGCTAAAATATACAGTATACAGAAAAGCTTGAAATAATAATAATAATGTTAATTAAAAAAAAACACAAACTAGGAATGTGCTTTGGTAATATAATAGTATAATATAATCAGAGTAAAATGTAATAAAACTATAATTTTAACACATTGTTTGTCGTTTTAGTGTGAGAAGTGTGATCTGCATTTCCGCCACAAGAGCCAGCTTCGTCTTCATCTTCGCCAAAAACATGGAGCCATCACCAACACTAAGATCCGCTACAAGATCCTGACTGAGCCCTACCAACCTCTTCTGCAGACCTGCTGAAGTTTAGACCAGTATTACAATTATGAAATGGGTTGAAGGAGATGTTGTGATAATTGGATTTAGGATTTGACAGATTATCCGGAGTTTGTGATCAGAAACTGTAAGTAATAAATGTTAGAGAAAGTGTTTTGAAGGTTTATGGAAGAGTTGAGGAGCAAAAAGAGTTGTAAGAAAGCAGGAAGTAGGTTAATCTTTTGGAAGAGAGATTGTGAAAGTGTTTGAAATGGAGTAAGAAAGCACTTGTTTAAGATTTGATTGTGTTTATTTAATTGAGATTTTAATTTAAGGCTTGAGGCTAATGTAATGTTGGCTTGCAGTCCCCTCAGGCAGAGGACATACAGGTAGTTTGCTTATACTTTTTTTTTTTTTTTTTTAAATCATACTAAAGCCAATGGAGTGCATTTGTTTAATTGATTTGCAGGCCAAAGATGTTTCTCACAAATTAAATGATTTTTTTTCTAAATAACTTGCCTTGAGTCATTTTTGTGTTAAATCCTCTCTTATGCATGACTTATATTATTTTGGCTGTTGAAAAGCAAAAACTTACTTCATTTCAACAACACACTTAGTAAGTATGAATCACATTACTAAAATCTCTCCCGCCATTTCCAGGAGGTTGTTTTTCTCTTGACCACAGTGTGGAAACAATGAAATATATGGCACCTGCTTCCTCCAGTTTAGATGGTGGCATAGTAATGGCCCCTGTCTGCACGTGTGAGGGGCCTGTCATCCCCTCTTCCTGCTCCCTGATGGGCTGTAACAAGTCAAGTGTATTGTTCATTTTCAAGAGACAAACATTGTAAGTTTGAAGGGACTTTCCTCTTTGTGGTTGAGTCTGGAGGGGACTTTTATGTTGTCGGATAAGTGTATATTACAGACATCATTATGTTTGATTGAGTGTATTGAGTATTGTGTATTGCATTGTATTTAGTTCATAGTAAAGGCAAATTGTAAAATCTGTCAACTGGACAAAAACTTGTAGGAGTGAAGTCGTTTGGCTGCTCATCCAAACTGCTTCTTCTGTTCTGGTCAGATTACTGCTGGACACTGCCTTATATCTGTCTGGAGGGAGGAGCTACACTGAAACTGTAAACAGCTATTGTTTACAGCTTCTGTAATCTGTAAGCAGGTGTTTTCTGTAAAACTGTATATTACATAACTTGTGCAATGACAAAGTATTTGGTTGTCATCTGGGTGCATGACTAAAGCAGTTGCTGAGCCGCATGTAAAACGGCGCAGGCGCAAACATGTTAATCCTGAACTTTTCCCTCTGGGTCTGGGGCTGGCGTTGTGCCGCTGTTTTTGCCACAGGCATTTGCCAAAAACATTTAATAACTATATAACAGTATCTCTTTTCGCTAGATCCGGTCCAGGTGAGTGAATTCAAACTTGAATGAAGAGTTGGATTGCTTTTATGCGCAAACAGATTATCTTTTCTTTAGATGACAGTCGTTAGTCTGATTTAACAATTGTCATTTAACAGTTGTTTGCAGCACCTCTTATAACAGTGATGCCCTTGCCTTTATACATCTTTGCTGTTCGGATTTAATCTTCAAACTAGAGCATGTTCTTGGTGTTTGCGCAGGCGCACAAACACCAAGAACAGAGTTATGACCATGACGAAATCCTTTTCTCTGCGGCCTGACTGGACCCTCCAGTCTCACATCACCTGTTCCCCTGTTCACCTGTTCACCTGTTCACCTGTGCCTCCTGCTCTGCCGCTGTCCACGGGGATGTTGACTTTTCTTGGATAAGAGGAACGCTGCAGTATTTAGCAGGCAGGTAAACTGTCTTATTATTGTTTCACTTCATTTCCCTATTTTAATCAACAGACACTGAGGATTGAAAAAGTAGTAGGCCTAGTTGTAGTTTAAAGTCTAATTTAAGTCTAAATCTAATCTAGAATGTGTTATATCCCATTCGAGTTGCCTCATTTAACACTTGCATAATCAACATGATCAGTGAAGATCTACTGTCTAGTGGAGGTGGAGATTGTAAAGTCACTCACATTACTATATTTAGCTTGGTGGCTTAGTGTCATGGGAATAATGTTAAACACTAATCAGAACTCTACAAAATAATTGGATGTTCACATAGATTGTGTTGTATATATTCTTTGTACCGTCTACGTATGTTCACCTCTCACCCAGTGGACTTATAATTGCAACTTTTAAACGCTAGTCGCATCTATTTATTGACCTGGGTGAGTTAATAATTAAGGTCATTGACATGATTCTGGTGTGTGAAACTCTCTTCAGGCATGACGCAGAAACAGATGAAAGCTTCTCCAGTGGAGGGTCCCGATGGTGGCTGGGGATGGGTGCTGGTTGCAGCCCTCTTTGTCTGTAACACTCTGGTTTTCGGGCTAATGCGTGTGTTTGGGATCTTTTTTGTGGAGTTTGTACACTACTTTGGCGAAAGTGCTCAAGCTATTTCATGGATCTCTTCTATTGGAGTGGCAACACAGCAGTTCTTCAGTGAGTCCCTATTTAACACAGTTAAAATACAAGTTAAATGAATCTGTTTTACCTTTGTAATTCATGTGGTGTATGTGTTAAGGCACGGTGGGGGCCGCACTAGGGAATGCATATGGAGCCAGAGTGGTGGTGATGGCCGGGGGATTCCTTACCGGGCTTGGTCTGATACTTGCCTCACAGGCTACAGCTGTGTTTCACCTCTACCTCACAATGGGTGTAATTACAGGTACTGTTATGTTTATAATTAGAATGCATTTAGTCTTGAATGGAAGGTGAATGAGCCTACATCAGACACATGCATGTAAACACTCTGGAGTTAATCATGGGGGGTATGATGGGGGCTCTGGGCCTGCTGCAAATACTTGTGAGAGGAACTCTTCAGGGACACCTTTGTCAGGTAAGGGACACATGTACATAAAATAACAAGCTAACAAGTTTTTTGTGAGTTCCTGCTGTATCATCATGTAGTTAAACATTAGCATTATTTGATGACTGTAAAAACATAGTAGTTCTGTAGTAGAAACTTTTTTTTAACTTTTACTTTCTTTTACTTTTTATATATCCATATAAAAATTGAACTTGGTACAAAATGATTTTTACTTTTTATAACCATCATGGATGTGTTAAAGATTAATAACAACTTTGATACTATTGACATTTTATTTTATTTTTTGTGTAGGAGCAATGTGTAGATTGCCATATACTCCCATTATAACTCAGTGAGAGTCCTGCCCATGTTATGTATGTGTGGAGAGGCTCTGCAGTGACACTATAATATCATGATTTACTACATGTTGGTGTCCTTTTCAGAGGTCAAATGTGTGATTTTTATAGTTCACATTGAAAAGTATTTATTCACCTTTTAAACAAGCCTCTGGAAAGAAAGCCATTGTTTTATTATTTTTTTTACAATATTTCTGTCCATTGCCGTTCATTTACACTCACACACTGACACACACTGTTTCATTGAACAGGTCTTGGCTGGGGTCTTGTCTTTGCTCCCATGATGGCCACAGTGATGGCTCACTTCACTCGTCGACGCACTATGGCTCTAGGTCTTTCTTTGTCTAGCATCGGCCTTTCAGCTTTTGCCTATAACCCACTTTTCCAACTGTTGATTGAGAGTTATACTTGGCGTGGAGCCCTTCTTATTGCAGGAGCTCTTGCCTTCAACATTATTCCCTGTGGAGCACTTATTGGGCCACAGAAACATTCAGTGCCTGCAGAGAAGGTAAATGTTTTTTATTTTATTTAATTATTTAAATGTCCTATATTTCACAAAATTGACTCTTGTGAGCTTTAAGCCATGTTAGAATTCTGTTACCTTCTCAAAAACATACCTGGAGTTGTGTTTTGTTTTATTCACAGATGTCTGAGTAACCCTTTTTTTAGTCCGGTCTGCATTCTCAAACCTCAAAATTCTCTGTTCCACCTTGTGATGTCATGTAGTGGTAGTTTTTAAGTTAAGAGCTACCCTTTATCTATCGTCAAGTATAGATTGGCAGTTCCAGAGATGAAATCATGCAAATTATTCTTGTAAAGGTGTATGGAGTTTAATACAGAGTGTTTTCTATTTGAGAGAAGAACTTAGCCTAAATTTGCAGGATTTGTGATAAACATGTGCGAATGAAACAAAACACAACTCCGGGTATGTTTTCGATGAGGAAACAACATTATAACATTGATCAGAAAATAGTGTAGCCCTCTAAGCTATATACAATGATATAACATTTTCGTTTTTGTTTTTACAGACAAATTCTGATAACAAGGTGTCACAGTCTATGCTGCAAAGGGTGTCCTCCTACATGGCGCTATCTGTACTGTTGGAGAGGCCGTATATCACCCTTGTATTAGCTACCAGTTTTATGAATGCAGGATTCTTTGTGCCGTATATCCATCTTGTGGCCCTCGGTCGTGGTGCGCGTTTTTCTGACTACCAGGCTGCGTTTTTGGTGTCAAGTGCTGGAATCGCAGACATCGTGGGCCGCCTTTTCTCTGGCTGGTTCACAGACCTGGGATATTTCCGGATGATTCATGTGTTAACCACCTGGGCAATGCTCTTGGGGTTGTCTATTGCGCTGCTACCTGTGAGCACCCTGACAGGCTCATACCTTGTGGTCACTGTAGCTAGTGTGCTGTACGGTTTCTGCAGTGGGGCTCTTACGGCACTGCCCTTTTCTATCCTGCCCCAGATCGTAGGAGTGGGGCGTGTGATGGGGGCTCTGGGCCTGCTGCAAATGCTAGAGAGTGGAGCTGGACTCTTAGGGACACCCTTGTCAGGTAGGGACACATGTACACAAAATTATTAACAAAAGTTAACAAAACTAAACAAAACACAAAATTATTAACAAGTTCTTTGTGAGTTCCTGTTGTATCATTTCAGTTAAATATTAACAAAGCAGAAATGGTAAAGGGCGTCTGTTTACTTATTTCTGTTGCCTCCTTTTTTTACTTAAATCAGTTAAACCCCTTAAGTTCTGACCAAAAATATTCAATTTGATTAAAAAAATTATGTGTGATTTCTATGACACTAACTAAAAACAAATGATGAAATGTTTTTTAATGAAATGTTTGTAAACAAAACTCTGAAATTGCTCATTTTCCATATAAAAAGTGAATTTGGCCCAAAATGTTTTTTACTTTTTATAACCCTCATGGGTGTGTTAAAGATTAGTAACAACTTTGATACTATTGACATTTTTTATATTTTGTAAAGGAGCAATGTGTAGTTTGTAATGTTGTGTTTTCTCCCATAGACTTCCATTATAACTCAGTGAAAGTCCTGCTCATGTTATGTATGTGTGGAAATGCTCTGCAGTGACCAAAAAGTATCCGAATATTTCAGCAGAAATATTGATCAATTTAAACATGAAAAATTACAAAAAGTGGCGTAAAAAGACCGAACAGGACACAAGGGTTTATAGTCACTCACTCTGTATTTGTTGAGTTTTAACTATGTTTCTGTGCATCTTCTGTCCATAGGTTATCTCCGGGACATCACAGGGGAATTCTTCATTTCCTTTCTGGTGGCTGGCAGCTTCCTACTTGTCGCAGGCCTGATACTTACAACTCAGCCCCATTTTTTCTCACGCACAGATCCACCATTACCTCTGAAACACCCTTTAGATTTATAGAAAAAAGCTTTTTCAGAGCTTGAAAAGGCAATGACAGAAACCTTGAAACTGAAAATGTGAGAAGGATGTGAAGAAGAGCTGCTGTGCTGTTACTAAAGAGGATATTGGAAGTGACTCAAAACAATGGCATTATTTTAGTAATAATAGAAATGTATTCTTAGTTTCTGAGTATCCTCTGTGAACATCTTTAGACTTTGTAAACCATGTTGTTGATGTTTTTCTGCACACATGCTGTTTCATGCATGATGTCAGTGAATAACAGTCATATAATTATACAGGTCACAGTGACCTGTATAATTATACAGGTCACTGTGACCTGTCACCATATGCACTTTTCAGCACAAACAAGTCAAGAGTCAATGGATTTTATAGAAAACATCTTTTTTTCTATAGTATATTTCAATTATTAAAAATATTTAATTTGAGTGTTGTGTGTTGTTGCCAGTGGGAAAAGATGGGGATATCGGAAACCTGTGTTGTTTGTTTTAAAAACAATATTAGGCTGCCCTCTACAGGTCACTTTTTATGAATTAAAACACTACAATCTTTGCGATGTTTATTTGAACAGCAGAAAACAAATCACAAAATTTTAAATGCATCGAAATATATGTATAAAACTTTTACAGAGTAAAAACAATAGTTTTACAATTTTAAAGCGGATACAAAGTCATACCATTGCTCTTGACACAGAATACAGTGTTTCCACTGGGAAACAATAGTTCTGCCCTGTGTCCACACAAAGAGTCCACTGTCCACACAGGTCAGCACCAGCTGAGCCGTGAGTGAGCCGTGAGTGAGTCTCAGAATGTGCGCTAGAATCTCGGGTCTGCGCTGCGTCTCTTGAGCTTCTCTGGGTTGTTTGATGCCATGTGTGAGAAATCCCTGAAGATGTCCTGGTATGTATCATCTCCTGTAAAAAATCAGCCATTAGTTATAACTAAGTTTTTCATTGCAGTGAATTTAAAATCACTTTGAAGACGTGATGTTTTCTAAGCACAGAGGAGTTGCAGCCCTGAAGCAAAAAGCATGCATTTGAGAGGCTCATGGACATTACCTCGTAATGGCAGTAGGTGGCAGTACAGAGGCATTTGAGGCCGTTTGGACATCTCAGGCAGAGGGCACAAAGACACAATGATAACAGAACATACACTGACCAGCAGTGGAGACTTGTTTAAGCACACAAAAAGCAACATTTCCATTATTTCACGAGGACATGGAAAGCCAGAGAAATCACAGAAATTTGACTTTGCATAATGAAAAAACACCAAATTTACATTAAAACACAGACCCAGTGAGCCTTAAGCTTCAGGGCTACAGCACATAGCTCAGATAAACACAATACATCAGTTATCAGTGTAATACTTTTGTAACTTCACAGAATAGGAGTACAAATTGTCCTTGAGAACCAACTCCATTTGTTAGCTTACACTGCTGGACTGACTAGACTGACACCAATCACAAAATGGAAGAGTAAAAAAATCTCTCCATCAGGCTGGTTTTGTGGATATAAAGTGCAGCTTTTTATTCAAAGTGCAAGAGGTCTTGTGTAGTAGTGCTGTAATAATCTTAGTCATTTTGTCCCCCAAGAGCCCACCCACTTATATGGTTTTTAAAAGCTTGGAGACTCTTCCTTGTATTTCCAAGTCCACCTCCTCCTGACCCACTAAGGACCCCCCCTGATCCTGTCCCTGTAGATTGACCTGTGTGTCCGAATGCTTCGTCCATTTCACGCATCTCCTTGTTCATTTTGGCAATCCGCAGCCTGAAAAACAAGTCAATAGTGAGAAATGGTGCTCTTAGTAGTTGTTGGTAAGACCTTAGGATCTTATTGTTGAAATGTACTTACAAGGTGACAATGTCAGCATTGGCATTGTCCACGGCTATGGTTATGGGGTCTTTCTGGTTCTTGTCTTTTGCATTGTAGTCTGCACCACGTTTCAAGAAGAGACAAACCAACCTGAGGATA
Source organism: Periophthalmus magnuspinnatus (assembly GCF_009829125.3). Lineage (NCBI taxonomy): Eukaryota > Metazoa > Chordata > Actinopteri > Gobiiformes > Gobiidae > Periophthalmus > Periophthalmus magnuspinnatus. The sequence goes on from NC_047143.1 coordinate 6,632,183, forward strand.
AAACCGTCACTCATATTATTTCTACTTTGATGAGATTCAAGCACAACAAAAGCTGAAGGTATCCAATATAAATACTAACGCACAAAAGTCAATATAAAGCTGCAACACAACAAGCTATAAATAACCCCTTTGGTCCTTCATTTGCTTCAAAGTTTACAGTAATTTACATGACTGCAGATGCCACAGCCCACACATTTTATGTTCTTATTTATATTCTGTTTACAATTCTATTAGCCCTCGGTTATGAAGAATTATTTTCATGTAAATAAATGTTGCCAAGGCCTAGCCATGCTTAGGACCGGTGTAGAACCTTATTAACTGTGTGTTAGTTACCCTGTGTGTCCTAAGATTGTAGCATGATGCAATGGCCCTCTTGCATTGCTGTCTGCATGGTTCACATTGGCTCCATTTTGTAGTAGGAACTCACAAGCTGCTAATGCATTCTAAGCAAACAAGAAAAAAAATTAAAAGGAAGAAATATAATATCCTCACAACTGCCAGTAATTCACAGAGTTAATTCCCCTTACAGCAGAGACAGCCTGTATGAGAGGCGTGCTGCTCTCCTCTGCAGTATTGACCCAGTTGACATCAGCTCCATGGGCCAAAGCGTCGGCCATGACGGGGAAGTTCTGCAACGCCGCGGCTCTGTACAACAGTGCCCCAGGATGAAGAACGCTCAGATCCTCTTCCTCCTCCTCCGCATCTGCACAGAAATAATACTTGATGGGTCTCATTTCATATAAATTGTGTGTTTTGGAATGGTGCTAATGAGAAGCATGTTGATTTGGCTTTTTGTCTTACCTTTGTGAAAGACTTCGTTGTTCTTTTGGAAATCACTAGGGTTTAGTCCTGAGCATAATAAGAAGCAGTTAGTGTGTCGTGTGAGGAAAGTTACTGGTCTGTCCACAAATATTAATACTGGAGGAACCCCTTAGGCTTATCAGCTTGTTTGTGGTATATACTTTTTCCATTTGACTCTTGATTCCACGTGTGTCCTGTTTACCTGTGACCCGGGGCAGGGTGGCTCTGTGGTTGGGCTTTGGTTTGATTGGGGGTTTTGGTCCGGTCCGGTCTGCAGTGGTGGTCCGGTTTCTCCTGGCACTGGAGCGTCTTAAGGGGGCATTCCTTCCCGTCTCCGGCAGCTTGTGTATGAATTTCTTCTCTACGTATTTGGACTTGATCCAGGACTCTTTGTCTCCTCTGAGGGACCACAGGAAAGCAAAACATATATTCGTGTATAGTAGAGCAAAATCTTTTATGCATAGTTAGTAAGTAAGTAAGTAAGTAAGTAAGTAAGTAAGTAAGTAAGTAAGTAAGTAAGTAAGTAAGTAAGTAAGTAAGTAAGTAAGCAAATAAGTTAGTCAGTTAGTCAGTTAGTCAGTTAGTTAGTTTAATCTACTAATAGGTAGGTGTCTAATCTACTAATAGAAAAGTGTTGGTTTTAGAGATATGGTCAATTTGATTGCCAAGTAGATTGTCTTGTGAAGAAACCTACAATAAAGTCAAAAATTGTGCAATAGCTTAGCATTTTAGCACATTTCTAATGGGTTACAAAATATGGTTTGATTATTGTTATTGGGAAATTGAGGAAATATAGAGACGTTCATACCCATTTAAAAAATGTACTTTAAGAGTAAAAAAAGTATTTCACAAGAGTGTTATGAATTTGTTTTAAAAAGTGATACGGATTTGGGTCAAAAATATCAATCACTTTCTTAATTTTTCTTATGAATTTTGTGTATTTATTTTTGTTGCTCAAAGCCAAACTCGAACTTGAAAATTTAGTCAGGATATTACTACGAAGTAAAAGTAAAAAAGTATGTAAAATGCACTTAAGTAAAATGCAGACGCCTAAAAAGTTTACATAAGTACAGTACTTTACTACTTGTACTTCGTTACCTTCCACCACTGTCTTAAACAAGATTAAACTGCTGCCTTCTGTATGATGCATCAATTGCTGTTTGCTTGATGAGTTAATAGTGATATATTTGTACCTCGGGCTTGAAGATTGGGGTTTCTTGATTGTAATTTCATCAATCCGTGCTTCATAGATCCGGTTGATTACTGAGTTACCTAACTCACACATCAGCTAAACAGGGGGAAAAGCAGAATATTAGATTACATCTTTGAAACACCATTTATTTTCACCCTAATACAAATAAATAGACCAACTGTGTGATATACAGATAAAAGCAATAACCTTGATCAGCTCAGGTTCCCAAGAGTCAAGTGTGAGAGAACGCACTTTTGAAAAATGCACACCGAGGCTCCTATAAAAACAAAATCATGAGCCACTGGACCCAAGAGCATCTGTTGGAGTATTTATGAATGTGTTCTACCTGTGTATTCCTGAGCACACGATACACAGTGTGATGCCCAAGTTAATGGAGGCCCACTCGGGACCGGCCTCTCCACAGTCACAGCACTGCCTGTTCCCTGGGATGGCTTGCACCTCCTGCAGAGCCTTACAGCTACTGTCCTCCTGCTCCGAGCCACCACAGCTACCTCGGTCACTTCCCATATTGCTCATCGACATCGAGCTACAACGCTGCCTCTGTGTACAAAGAAAAAAAAACAAACAAACAAAAAAACACATTTCAGATACAGTGAAGGAACTGGAACATATTATCAGTTATACTCTATACTATAATAATAACTGTCATAGCCTGATAACAGTCAGAAGTCAGTCCGAAAATGAGTGTTCTATATTTGTTCAAATTATCAAGATGTATCAAAACACTACTGTCTTTATGTTATTAATTTTATATCTTTAAGTTGTAAAAATAATTTACTTTTTGTCAGTCATTTGCCTCAGAAGTTAAACAAAGAGAAAGAATATACTAGCCGCGAAAGTAAGAAAAGACGATTGAGGGAAATGCAGAAAAGTGCAAAGGAAAGAGAGAATAAGAGAAAAAGAGGTCAAAAAATGCTGCTTAACTCCCACTGGTGATGTACAGGTGAACACGGTAAATATGATTTTTATTCTGTGTTTGTTTTAAAAATATTTTATATATCAGAGCTAAGCAAATTTTCCTCTATCTGTCTTGAAGATGTGAAAGAATAAATACTGACACGAATAAACATCAGTATGGAGCGTGAAGTCCTTTTTTATGAAGAAAACCAGGATAACTATAATACATATGAGGCAGGACTCACATTAAAACAAATTTGGTCTATGGTCATAAAAGAGTCAAACTTTATTTATATTTATGTGGCTCAGAGAATAGACTTTAAAGCAGCTCTGCCTGTGTACAAATCTCTCCATGGACCAGCACCAAAGAACATCTCTCACATGTTAGTGCCATATTAAACATTTCACACTCTGAGGACTTCAGGGACCTGCCTCCTGCTGGTGCCCAGAGTCAGGACTAAACATGGGGAACCGGTGTTTCAGTTTTATGCAGCTAGAACCTGGAACAGTCGTCCTGAAGATGTGAGACAGGACTCTACTTTGACAATGTTTATATGCATATGACTGAAAGGGTCTTATTCTGCACTCTTCTCTTTTAATGTAAATTTTATGATGATTATTTATGTTTTGATTTGTTGTAATGTGATTTTAATGTCTCTCTTATTCTGTAAAGCACTTGGAATTACTTTGTGTGTGAATTGTGCTATAAACCTGCCTGCCTTGCCTTTATATTTTCCAAATTCCAAGTAATGAATATCACTATTTTAATGCATTGCAAATTACCCTAACACATCATCACACTATGTACTTTAATTCCAGTTAAATATTGACAAACCGAACTGGCCTATGTGCTGAAAGTGAGTCATGTGTGTGTTTTGTTAATGATAATAATGAAACATACTGGGTAATTTGTGTACACTGTGTAAGTAGTTTATAAACTCGTGCTCACTGGACTGTGCGTGTCCTCTCGTCTCTCCTGAAATGCCGAGGCGATGCTGTTCTGGACGGCACTGATCCAGGCCTGCTGCTGCCGCTCCGAGTCCGCCTGTAACAAACAACTCCTAGAAAATAAAATATGGGCCCTTTAATTAAATGGTAAGTATTAGGACTTAGATAATTATTAAGTACTGACACTCACTAAGCCTGAATCATTCTTAATAAACTATTTGTTGATTAATCTTTTGGTAAAGTTATTAGAGTGGTACCAAGTAATGCAATAAAATGTGAATAAAAATGTATGTTTTGAACAAGTAGTAAAAGTATTTAGTTTTAGTAATAGGCCATATTACTAAGAAAACACTTACCTAGACAGACAGTGCTAATTTATGAACAAGGCAGGTCTGATTATAGCCCCTGCACAATGTTTTGCACAAATGTATTTAACTTAAACATACTTAGACGGAGAAACCACTTCAAAGCAGAATCGTCTCTCATTTTCGGCGCTGTGTTTGACTGTACAAAGTCTCAAGTCTTCAACCACAACTGTAGGCTGCTCCTGAGAAGTATATGCATGTTAGAGTTTCAAATTATTAAACAAACCTATGTGTACTTTATCTCTGTGCATAGACCTGTCATGATAACAAATTCTGAATAGCGATATACTGCTGAAGTAAATACAGATGATAAACGATAATATTGAACCCCCCCCCCCAAAAAAAAAAAAATCTCAATGTCCAATATTGTTGAAAAACATGAGCCGAAATAACTAAATAGCAGAATGCAACTGTTAAGTAAAAATGAGGTTATTTATTCAATGTTAAAAATATCCCACTACTGCAAAGAAGAAGTACCCACGATAAATATTGACCTTCAAAAATGTTGTTCCATCTGTCATGTACTGAACATCGATATAGTATTTAATGTGACAGTCCTGGCTGTACATTTACTCCAATGTGCTCTTATGCATTTGATATGAAATGCATTTAACTATTTTGAATTGGTCTATTCTTGGTTTAAGATGGACTATAGGGAGAGTAGAAGCAATAGTGGAAATATAGATAAAATATAGGAATACCTTGAATTTCTTCTGATACACCAGCTGATTCTTTTGAATAGAAAACCAGCGTCTAAAGTTCAACACAAAAAGAGTTAATCTTTAGCGCTGTGTTCTCGTTTTTACAACAAATTTAGCAGCTGCACGTGGAGCTTATCTAGGCCAGCTCTACCTGCTCCATGTCTTAAAGGCGTTACTGGCTCTCTTATAAAGGTAGCCCTCCATTGCAATCCCATTGGCTGCATCTGCATTGAAGTCCATTATGGAGTCATCATAGGACACATCCTGGAAACAATTTAAATAAAAGGATTAAATGTTTACCATTAAAGAGATAATTGTGAAGTTATGCACTGGGCAAATCACCTTTTTCTTGATTGCTGCATGCCTTTGTTCCATGTCCCTCTTTTCTCTGGCAGAATTTAGGACAAACTGTGTGTACTGCGCAAGAAGCAAAATGAATAATTAGTGATTTTTACATGCAAATCCTCTTTATAATGCAATAGATGGTTATCATAATTTACACTGGTGAATAATAATAAAACAATATCAAGGATTTATACAGGGCATTTTAAGATACACAAATCTACTTTCACTGGATTATTCATACACAAATCATTGGTGACACTTTAAAGGTCCTATATTACACAAAATGAGCAACCCTTTACTGTCTGTCTAAAAATAAACAGAGCATTTTGAGCATCTTCAAAGCTCAAAACGTTCCACCTTGTGATGTCATGAAGTGGTACTTTTCAAGTTAACAACTACCTTTTACCTTTAGTTCAGTAGAGTTTGGCAATTCCAGGGCTGAAATTATCCAAATGATTCTAGTGAAGGTGCATAGAGTTTAAAAACACAATGGAGCACTTCCTGTATTACCACATGACATCACAAGGTGGAACAGAGTGTTTTCAGTTTAGAAGAAGAACTCAGCCTAAATATGCAGGTTTGGGTGTGAATGAAACAAAACACAAGTCCAGGTATGTTTATGATGAGGAAACAACACCATGGATCAGAATATAGCAAAATATTGACCTTTTAAGCTTCATTTATAGCAACAGCTGCCTTGGGGCTGAGTGGCAGAAACATGGATGTCAATCTGGACCAATCTACTACCACCAACAGTCACACACTTATGCATTTGCTCAGGGATGGTGCTATGATATCTTGTTGAGTGACACATGAATTGGCAAGAACAGAGTGACTACTTCATTAACATAGCTTTGTATCAGACTTATGAAATAGTTGAGTTTTAAAAAGCAATTATCATGACAAGGAAGAAGGCCCTCTGCCCTTAGCTGTACTGACACTATCTGGCAAAAAGCTAATTAATAAAAGAAAAAAGGGGTAGAAGGAGAGAGAGAGAAGGCGAAAAGGGAGTGAAATGCATTAAAAAAAAAAATTGGAACCTCACTCACTTTTTCACTTCTTTCCTGCTACTTTCTTTTTTTTGTTGTATTACCTACCTATCCATGCACACACACGTACACACACGCACCCATATAAGAATAACAGATGCCATTTTTATTGTCTCGTCACCCCCTTTGAACCTTGATGTATGCACTCCCTATTCTCTTGAAGGTCCCGTATTAAGCAAAGTTGACTCCATGTTATAATGTTGTTGTTGTTATTAGCCTGTCTACATCTCAAAAGCTCAAAATGCTATTGTCCACCTTGTGATGTCATGAAGTGGTAGTTTTCAAGTTAACAGTTCCCTTTAAAAATCCATACACCTTCACTAGAATAACTTCAGCCCTGGAATTGCCAAACTCAAAATGTAAAGAAGAAAGAGAGGAGCACTTCCTGTATTACCACATGACATCAACAGAGTGTTTTCTGTTTGAGAGAAGAACTTAAACATGTGAATGAAACAAAACACAAGTCTGGGTATATTTTTGATGAGGAAACAACATTATATCATTGATCAGAAAATAGTGCAATACGGGCGCTTTAAAGTCAAAATGTCTAATGTCTTTTAGTGTTTGTACTGCCTCACAAAGTCACAATAAATGTATTTGTTCATTGTTTTGACTTTTTCCCCAATAACTGTCAGCTAAATCACATTATTCAGCAGGTTTGGAGTCAGTTATGGCCCTCATGATGAACTTCTCAGGAAACAGGACTAGGAAGTTTTAAAACTACATTGACTTCCTGCCCATATTTAGACAGTGCTCAGCTCATCATGTAGCAGCTCTTATTATTAATATTTACAGGACACAACCGTTGGCCCGCTGCATGCCCACAAACAACACATCTTGCTTACATACACAGTTACTGAAGAGTGCAGGCACACACCCATTGACACACTAATGCTGTCAGCCATGCGAAATATTTCCTGTTGTTGCGAGCGTTTTCCTCTCACTATGACAGCGTGATGTCATCTGCTCTTCTGCCAGCAAGAAATACCAAGACTCTGGCACAACACAGCACCTATTATACCTGATCTGTCCATTGTAAAAACTCGCTCCACCTTGTTTTCAGCAGTGCAGTTTAAATCTACTTATGTGTTGCTGTTTGATTGAGTGTTGTGTAATTGTCCAGAGAGGTGTACAATAACAAACAAATGCCTGTAGCAATCATTGTAATAGGCCTTCATATACCAAAGATATTTAGCTCTTATTATTAGCATGTATCAATTAAATTCTTGGATTAAAATGCTAATGCTATTTTTAGTTGTTCTTGGCTTTCACCCCACTAATCATTTAGCATAAACAGTAGTACTTTGCACATTAATGTAGCCAGAGTGGGGAAGTAACTGAATACATTAAAAAAAAAGTATGCATTATGTATTCAAAATGCCAATATTGAGTAAGTGTATTCCAGTGCAGTTACTCTTTCACTTGGTGGTACTCAGAATACAGGTACTTTTGTAAAATCAAAGGAATACATAGGGGTATTTGAAAGTACTGCTCTTGTGGTGTGATTTTTTTCTCTAATCTGTGATAAAAATTGCATAATAAACATGGCAACAAACATAAAATTGTTTTTAATTCTGTGCAGTTGTGGAATGTAACGATGTAGTGTAACTAAGTATACATTTTAGGTATCTGTACTTTACTTAAGCAGATTTTAAACTGAATACTCTACAGCTCTACGTGAAGGTATTCCAAGTATTCAGAAAACAGTACTATGATGAGACCATGTAATGGAATACATTACAAAACACATTTTTATTTTTTAGTATTCAGTATTCTGTAACCAAATACATTTTTAAAGTATACTTCCCATCACTGAATGTGGCATATGTTTTACTCTAGGTGCCCTCCCTAATGCAACCCACTCTTTATCTAGGTAAAATTGCATGCCCTTTTTCATATGTACCTAGCTAAAAAAAAAAAAAAAAAAATACAGCATTTTCATCACATTGCAGTACAAATTCTTCACCCCTGCTGCTAAAAGATTTGACATGGCAGTGTGACAAATGAGCGTTACCTCGTCACTGAGTTTCTGTCGATAATCATCCAAATCAGAAAGAGACTGGTGGCCATACTGGAAGAACTGGGCCTGCGCATCCATTAAAGACAATATCTAACAAAAACACACACAAAATATAATGCAATTTGAATGGAAACATGCAGTGCTTTGTGCTTTGCCAATGTGAACTCACTGCCATCAGGATTTCAGTCTTCCTCTTGGCCTCAATGACATTGATCTGTAATAGAAATAAAACATAGTTACAGAAAGTGGACAGTGAGGCATTCAAGAGCCACAACCACAGAATTCAAGGCAGGCCCTGAGGCAAAGCTGTTATCATTGAAAAAACCACAAGCTATAAATAATCGCCAGTCGCCAGCAATGGTCTCAACACTGCCATGTGATTTGGAAAAACTAGAATTTCAACTCTCTTTGTACATTTCCTAGGTGATATTTGAATTCATTCTTTGTATTATTGTGGAAGTTATTGGCAGTATAATTAGTTACTATTAGTCATGAAAAGGAGGAGTGTTTGTAATGAAGTCAGTGTTTTGTATTAATAGAGGAGGCTATGGTTGTTCCCCATAGTCTAAATTTAAAAGTAGCTACATGGAAAAAAAAATATATAATTATACTGCACAATTTATATTAGATACAATTATTTAAATTTAAATGATTTCTGCTGCCGTAGTCTCCCTGGAATCTATGAGAAGAAGTAATTAAATATATAGTAACAGTAATAAGTACCGGTAATGTGCTTTAGAGGCTTGTCAAAGCTTGTCAAAGCATTACACTGTAGCCACAGCTGTTCATGGGTAAACTGGGTTGCCAATCTCTGCCATCGGCCTACCCAACCATCACTTACACATCACTTTCATACTAGCCAAGATGGATGAAGCACACAAGCAAGCAGGACTCAATCCTTTGACCTTTTCGGTTGGGGGACCACTGCTCTAACCACTGAGCCACTGTCACCCAATTTAGTAGTAGCAACTATTTCAGAAGCCCTCTCATGCTTTTTTCTGGGAACACTGTCATAACATGTTAAAAAGCTCTAAAAGTTTTACAGAAGCATAGTAGTCATACAACCTTATATGGATTATTATATAGACTGCTGCATTTGGCAACTACTATGTACTGCTTCTCAAAAAATAAACATAAAAATAAACTAAGCCATTAATTTTTTGTAGACTGTATTTTTCCTTCACCTCCAGGACATAATCCAGTGCCTCAGACCGAAACATCCGGCGAGCGTTAAGTAAAGCGTTGCTCGCCTCCTCCACTTCGTGCGCCTTCCCTCGGGGGGCCTGGGCATTCTTCGCTAGTGCCCCCTCCAGGCATTCGCTGCTGCGTTCAAACTCTTTACGCACATCTTTGAAATGCCGTACATCTCTAGAAAACAAAAAGATGAAAAAAAAATGTATTCAAAAACTAATTTCGTGATAAAAAAATGCACAATCCGAATAAAAATACAATGAGGCAACACTAACTCTTTTACAAAAGTGTGTAGCTTGGATTTGACCGACTTCTGTGTAGTATCAATCACTTCCTAAAACAGACAAAGAAATATAGATAGTTATAGGAAGAACAGTTAAAAAACGCCTAGTGCTTAATGTCATGAGGAAGCCTTGTTTGATCATATTATCACACTGCTGAGGATAAGCAATTTGACCGCCACACTGGAAAGGTATAAGGACTCAAGAGGTCAAGATAAAACTGGTAAACAGAAAATCTCTCACCCCGTAGGCATCTACAATGTCAGACAGTCTCCTGGAGAAGGTGTCCAGACACTCCTGGAAGAAAGAAATGATGATTGGACCAAAAGGTAGATGGCTATAACACATAATTAGGACTTGAAAAATACCAGTCCTATTTATTTTTATGAACTAGGTATTATAATTTATATGAAGTCACACAAAAAACATGTCGTAGCGAGGCACTGATCTGGGGGTCATAAGACGGCATTTTTAAATTATGTATTCATTCTGTTTTTTTTAAATTGAAAACTGAAAACCATTTTTGTAAGATTATAGGGCCCATCCTACACTATTTTCTATCTATGTTATAACGTTGTTTCCTCATTACAAGCAGACCTGGAGTTGTGTTTTGTTTCATTCACACATGTTCAACACACAAACTCTATACACCTTGAATCATTTGGACCATTTCATGACATCACAAGGTGGAACAGAGCATTTTGAGCTTTGGAGATGTAGACCGACTAATGATAAAGGGTGACTCAAACATGTGTGAATGAAACAAAACACAACTCCAGGTATGATTTTGAGAAGGTAACAAAATTCTAACATGGCTTGAAGCTCACACACAAGAGTGAATTTTGCGTAATATAGGACCTTTAAGTGAAACCTGATTTTAAATATTTTGCAGCTTAATATTATTACAGACGTCATTTTGATTTCACTGAAGATATGAGATTGCTTGCATGGATATTTTTGGCGTTCCAGACAGAAACGTTTGGGAACCCCTGATACAGCCTACCCCTAACAATCCAACTCATTGCCTTGTGGCGCTTATACTACTGTAATGATCTGATATTTTGTGTTTACCTCAGAGTTGATACTTTTGTTGTTTTGGTTACTGTTATTGTGTTGTTGTAATGTAACTGCAAACTGCTTTTGTGTGTGGCACGTGGTTGCTATGCCGACAAGTCAATGTGAGGCTCTATTTGTGAGTTACTGGTCTGTTTTTTTTTGGAGACTGGCACTACGAATTGAGATTGCTGTTGTTTTGCTGTTGTTTTGGCGAGGGTCTACAGTAGCCCTTGTGTTCAGAAAATACACCAGAACGCTACAGTATATTACCCAAAAATTGCATGTATAACTTCTTATCATCGAGCTTGTGTAATAATTCTTGCCCTGAGTCTGAATGGATCTGATCCCAAACAGAAATAGCCGCCTGATTGTCTTGTTATGGGAATATCTTGGTAATGATGACAGAAAGCTGCGTTACAGATAAGGTATAAATAGCTACTAGCAGATATGTGGTGCCCCGACCTCCATGAGACTGTCCTGAGAGCAGTGGTGGCCCAGCTCACGCAGTCCATTGATGAAGCTCTTGCTGGTCTGACAGTAGACCTTCCCCGCCTCCAGCATGGCATGGCACTGCTTTACCAACTGCACGGCACGTAATGAAAAACATATGATTTAGCACACAAGTGAACAATAAACCAGTGTTCAATGCAAGAGAAAGAAAAAGAAGAAAAACACTTTTTTTTGGTTGGAAATAAATAATGGAGTTAACAATCACAACTACTTGGTACTAGTGTTGTAATAATACTAAAATTTCAAACGTGATTTTCATGCTGAGGAATTCACTCAGTACTCAATATCGATTCCAATAGTGCAATGAAGATAAAAAATTCTCTTTTTTAGTAATAGAAAGCAATTTTCATGTGCAAAATAACAGTACTTTTTCATCTTAGCATGAGGTCTTATTTGTTCTGATAAAGCTCAACATCATACTAAAACTGTTCAGAAAAGCTCAAATTTTGACCTGTTTATGTGACTTTTTGCAGTACTGATACTAGTTTTTAAGTATCGATTAGTATCTGATTTTCGATACTTTTGATCTTACTTGGTAGAGTACACAAACCTTTGAATTTTAGCTAAATCTGATAATAATCTGATATAGAGCGCACATGTGACCGCAGCCACTGATCTGTGCATCTGATTTTGACATTATGGAAAGAACCTTGTACGCCAACTCTAAACTGTGGAAGAAGAGAATGACTGGGAATGCAGCATGCAGGAAGATGCTGGTGAGGTCAAATGGGAAAAAATGAAGTGGTGACCAAACAATGGGAATGTTTTTGTATTATTTTAATTATTTTAGGGATGCACCGATACTTAAGCATGTCAACACTAGAAAACTGGCTGGATCAGGTATCGGTCCCATGATATCGGTTAATTCTCCTGGTTCAGTCTTTAATTGGATGTAATAAGACTATTTACAGGCTGATTTTGGCTTAGAACATCTCATAATGTTTAGCCTTGTATTCATACAAAGCTGTTCTGTAATTATTTGAAGGATGAATGAACAGTTACATAACATAATTGGATCTCTTGTGTAATAAGTTAACAGTGTTTTAAAGAAATAAGAGCCAATTACTGTCTCTACACTGGTATCAGTTAATATCAGCAGATACTTAAAGTCCAAGTGTTGATATCGGTATCGGAACTGAAAAAGCTGGATCAGTGCATTCCTACTATTTTTGTTCTGTTTTGTAATTTACAACATAAATACAAATTTTAATTACTAAAGAAATCATCACCAAGGATGAGTCATAACATGAATATGAACAAGTATTTTTTTCCAGAGAAGTGTCCTGATCTCTAAATCCGCATTCTGTCAAAGGGTGTGGGAGGTCAAACACTTGACTTAAATAAAGATATGTGGGTTTAAGCCTGTGTCTTTTCATCAAACAAAATGCTCTAATGGCAGAAGATCTATGTAACATGAGACTATTTACTAAAAGGTTTCATGCCAGAAAAACATATTTTGTTGTGTAATGAGAAAGTGTATTCATGAGCATTCTACATTATGACTCTAATGTATCTTATATAATATTGGTGTGAGTAAAATTCTTTCCTTCTCTTGTTCAGTGAGTCATGCCAGAGGGAATCAATGGGTAGATGCATTTGGAAAATGAAATTTGGCCCCAGGCCCAAAACCCAGTTCATCCAGTTCTGAAAAAAGTTACTCTCACTGCTATAGCCAATATCATTAACACAAGTTCAATTGTGAACAATTTGCTTATTCACTCAATTTAAGGAAGAGAAACGTGATTTGAATATTGTAGCCAGCAATATGCTGGAGCAGTTCTTGGTGGCATTACAATATCAGTCTTTGTGATGGGGAAGCAGCACCTGCAGCTACTTCCTGCTCACAGTCAGGTGAATTTTTTTTTGCACTCATGCACACACACACCCCCACAAACAAACACACACCCACACACACGCACCCACACACCCACAGACACCCCCCACACACACACACACTGTCCCTAAGAGCTGTAGGCTGGGGCTAGAAATTGTTTTTTTGTGTGTTTATGTGTGTGTGCGTGTTTGTGTGTTTATGTGTGCATGTTTTTGTTAAAGTGTGCGTGTGTGCGCGCATGGGTGTGTGTGTGTGAGTGCGCGCACGTGTGCGTGCATATGTGTCTGTGTGTGGGGGTAGCAGACTCACCTTGTCTAAGCGAGTTTCCAGTTCACTCACGTCATTTTGGACCACTTCAATTTCAGCTCTGAAAGGATACACCCATAAGTGCATAAGTTATTATAGATTTATTTACTCAAAATTTCAAGTCAAATGTTTTATTGTATGTGCATTTCCCTGCTATAGTTTACAGAATAAAACACTTTAATTTAGTGTAGTTTCGAGTTGGCACAGTTATTTCTATTATTTTTCCTTTATGGGAATTCACACTGCATTTCACAATGCTACTGGGACAACCTTGGTTGTCGGTTATCGAGTTTTGGAGCTTTCTACCATGTTATAACTTTGTTGCCTCATGAAAAACATGCCTGAAGAGGTTTTAGATGTCATTCATGCATGTTTGAGTATGGGCCCTATTCAAATCCTCTTTATTATTAGCTGTATGATTCTGTGCAATGCTCACCCCATGCTCCCACAAGGCAATTCTCCGTAATTTAATATGGTGTTTTCGGCAAATATAGCATTTTTAAAACAATAAAAGGTAACATGGTGATCTAAATATGTTAGGTGTTAGAAGTTAATATCCCATAGAAGTAAAATACCCCCTCTTTAGATCCAGGCATGTGGCAGACAGCTGGACCAATGAGATCAATGGTGTAATAAATGCTCACGCTTACGGGCCACAAAAAACACAGGTCTGTACTAGGAGACTGCCTATTGTAGGGCTGAATGATTTGGGAAAATGATTGCAATTTTTCTGACAAGCATGGCGATTGTGGCTCGATTTACAATTTCTGTTTTAATACTAGGATTTTATCCAAAGTTCGCATTATAAACATGTCCAAGAGAACTGACAAAAAAGACTGAAATATGAACTGACAAACTAATGCTGGAATCATATTTCAGAACAAGTCTGTACACATCTAAACTACAGAGTTAGCAGTTTTACACAGCATAAGACAAAATATTTTCTTGTTTGTGGAGGAAACATTGGTACTTCAAAAACTGCAGCCTTTGCGTTCTGCTAATTTTGTCGGTTCAAACTGCGATTTCGATTGCGATTAATCTTGCAGCCCTAGCCTACTGTGTACCTTTTAGGTTGATGGGTCCTGACATGAAAAGAACATGCAAACTCCTCAATGCAAAGCTTCACCAACCCAGAGAATCAAACACAGGACCTTCTTGCTCTGAGGTGAGAATAAAGCAAACAACCACTGTGCTACCATGCTGGCTTGAGATCCCTGTGGCATGGTTTTGCATACACTGACAATGTAAACATGACGGTTGAATTGTCAAAAAAATATTCATGCAAGAGCAAAAAATAGCTCAATTATCTGAAATGTATTTGCAGCTATATAAGCTCATTAATCAATACTTCAATATTTTCACTGCGTAAAAAACTAGCCAAAAAAGACCCTTCCCCATAGATGCAAATATTATTATTAAAGTAAGTTTTTGTGCCAGTTGGCTACATCTCTTCACCAGTTAATTTAATATAATTACAGTGTAGCTGCAGCTAGAGTCTCAAAACTTAAACCTGCAAACGTAGACACTCTTGCCTATGTACTTTTGAGTGTTGAAACAGACTTGTGATCTGCTGCAAGTAAGAGACGTTTATCACAAGTTGATGTCCATTTCTGTTGTGTTTGATTTTGGCGTGAGCATGTTTTTTTTTCTCTCTCACTCTCATCTTGTAGAAGCAACAGTTTGAGTGTGTGGTTTTCCGCTGCCTTCCACCAACAGTACAGAGAGACAAGGAGGGGGACAGAGGCCAGAACAAGGGGCCCACTCAGACAGTAACTGCATGAGATGTTTAGGGGTCACGTCCTTATGTAATGCAACAAGAATAGCAAACAAACACACCAAAATTAAAACTGTAACACATACACTGTCATTCACGTGCTCTTGTAACTGTGGAAAAAAGAGTTTCCGAATGATAAACACTTTGTACCGTTGCAATCAACAATGTATAACAAAATATTATATCATTTGAATGGGAAAAGCCCTCAAAATCTTGCATATAACAAAAAGCTTAAGCTCAAGAATAATTTGAATAAAGTTTGATTATAAAACTAGCATAACTGTAAGCTGTCTCACTGCAGATTGTAAATGTAGCACGCACTTAAGCTGGGTCGCGGTTTCCCCACAGAAAAAATGACTTCCTGTCTCCTCTGCTGATCACCTCAACATATCTCGCCTCACTTCCTGTTCCCCGTATCCTAGCAACAGGAGGCAGCAATCTTGTCCCAAACTGTCAGAGGAGGTTTATCTATTTATGTGTGGGCTTTTTGATAGATCCAGATCCTTCCTAACTGCCTTCGTCCTTCCTTGTTCGGTGCTTGCTGACAGGAGACATCATCACTACAGCTGCAACTACTCACACTTTCCACCTACTTCACAGACCCAAAAAGTATGCTATTTGCTCCTTCGGGTGAAAATATGCCAGTTCAGCCAGAGCAGACAGAGGCCACGGCATGCGGACCGCCGGCACACCCTGACAAACCTAAAACTCTCTCTTAAATTGAAGTCCTCTTGCAAAACCATTGTAAGGACACTTCCCTTTTGATTACAACAGATGCTGAATATAGGGATACAAAACTTAAGGCCATTACACAAGAAGCTGGAGTTAAAGGATTTTAGTAATAATAATACATAACTAGGCCTGTCACGTTAATTATTATATCGACTTATCGTTCAAAATATGAAAACTGGAACAATATGATTTGGGGCTCAGTATTTATCATGTTTACAATAGTGGTGAGATTTTTTATATTTTAGTAGATTTCAGTTTTAGAAGGCTGATTAAGTAACTGAAAAGTAACTTCTATGACCTATTATTGCATCATTTTGTTATTTATTTGTTGCAGCTAATGTCTTTTAATGATACTGTCCATAAAAGAATGGTTCACTGGGATTATCCTGCTTTTGATTTATTATGTCAGTGTCAAAAAGTAGTTTCAGTATTATAGTTTATTGTTGTATTTCAATTTGAGTTATCATCAAAATGTGAAATGAATCAATAAGAAGTCAATTTATTTAGAATTTAGTGATTGTTTTTGTCAGATAGGAGCATTTGTTTACCTGATTTACATGGTTTATTTCCTGTAACCTTCCTCTCAGAAACAAATCGCAAAGCTTAAAACTGAAGACAAAATGACCCTTTATGAAAGAAGGAAGACAATTTATTACTTACTAGCCTATATTATGTTCAAATTTTGACTTGCCAGCCTCGTAGTGTACTGTGATTTTTCTATAGGCATTCGGCACTGGAAACTTTAAATTGTCTATCAGCATTTATCCAGGCTTTGGACAGCCACAAACACTGCACTTGGTTGTGACTATGGCTAAATATTTCAAGATACACACATTATTATGTAGTGAGGTCATATTATTTTGTATTTGAATGTAATTAACAGTAATACAGCCTATAGGCCATGGCATAGAAGATAATAATCAGCTTAGTGTGAGTGTTAGAGTGTGAGACTGTTTATAAAGGTCAACGTTTTTTGGTATGACATCAGCACTTATATGTCAACAAAAGTGATTAAAGATAAAACCTTTTTCATTACATAATAAGACAAGTGGTAATGCCTAAAGTCAACTGTATTTCACAAGCTTGGAATGACCATAAACAGTATTCAACATAGTCTGACTCTTCTTTATGAAAAATAATAGATGTTTTGTGTTGTGATCAAAGCAGGTGGACTTACCTGAAGCGAGGGGAATCTTTCAAGCACTCCTCAAAGTCCAGCTTCACAGTCATCCTTTGGCTCTTCTGGTATCAAACTATTCTTGAAACTATCACGAAGTTGTTTTTTTTAGCTGTTTTAACACCTCAAAACGGCATTTAAGTAATTTTACGCACGAAGCCCATACTTAAAATTCCTATGGTCGTAGAATTGCGTGCGCCTTCATCTACGGTCATCCAAATCCAAACACATTTAGTTCGTATCAAGCCTCACCTGCCGCGTTATCATCATTATTAACCTTCGCACAAAATGAAAAGAACCTTCCACGTGTTTAAAAGTTATAATGTCCGTAGGGATAAAGGTGTTGATCCAAAACTGAAAGCGCGCTTGGTTCCCGGGATGTTTCCTCGCAGGGTGCCGACTGAAGCGTATCTGTCCTCTGTCTCACATGCAAAAAAGAAGGACCAACCCCCTAAAGTTGCATCTCTATTTCCGGGTTGTTCACTCGTGGTACATTGTGGTTGGAAAGCACTTTTTAACGTAGGGCATTTTCTCAGAATTAAAGCTGCGTCTGCGCCATACCTTCCTTATTAAATTAATGCAATGATATCTGTAGATTTTTCTGTTGAAGTGTTAAAAAAAATCACTCTGAAATGACAACCTCATGGTGATAACTGATTTAACGTAAGTTTCAGTCAATGCAAAAACTGGGTGTGTATTCTCGTCTGGCAACCTTGCCCCGCTCTGTTGTTAGTGAGGTGTAAAAAACACAAGGGCCTGTGTGTAAAACAACCCTCATCGCCATTTACAGGCCTCAAAAGACAAAACAAAGCTCTTTCAGGGCATTGGGCAACTTTAAATGAGAGATCTGCACTTTGTCATCATCACACAGATACTCGCAGGCTTGTGGTTCAGGGCTCAGTCGACATGTGTAATTACTGTGGCTCAAATGGCCTGGGAGGGAGGCTACTGCATGTACTAGAGAGAAGGCAATAGTCAGAACTCAGAATAAAAAAAAAAAAAAAAAAAAAACTGGAAAAAAAATCTCTTAATAGTTAAATATATATATGTATACTGATCAGTCAGGTCCTGCAATAATGTCAATTAAACATATTAACCAGCAGCCTCTTAATATTAAAAAGTGATAAAATGCAAAGTAGAAAATTAAATTACAGAAACCACACTACACAGTTAAAAAGACATAATAAAGCTTATAGAGCAAACACATTTTGTGAGGTCAATCTGCCGCCTCCTAGTGGTCATACAGTGACATGGCATGTTCTTTATCTTTAAATCCGTCAATATAATCTCCTTGTTTTCGTGACACATTATAGTAGACTTGAATCAACACACTACCATATAGAATTCCGCAGCTGACCTCAACCCAACTCTTACCATGGTGTATTCCGAGGCCTGCTCTTTCATCTGTGTAAAAATGTAATTTTCATAAACATCACCAAAAGGGCGTCATTGCTCACTGTGCCCAAGTTGTTTAGTCACAGCAAACTGTAGACATTTTTAAGACATCTTGAAGAAAGCTGCATTTAATTCCACTTGGGGATTGGCCCCTTTCTCAGTGATGGGATTTTGCGCGTCATTACAAACAGTGCCAAAACTGCACTTGCGTAAGAGCGCACGCAACTTAACTTCGTAAATATGTATTTTGTGAAGCATCATCTGAAATATCAAAACAATGTGTTCAACTTGGAAGCTTGACAGGTTTTTATTTGTGTTTGACAGGAGATCCCCTACGCATCTGTCCAGATGTCAAGCCGAATATGATTAAGTACGTCACTTCCTCTTTCATTTATAAATGTTCTAATTCTTTTGTAAAATTCACTTCGTTTGCATGCGTTTGAAACGAGATATGAACATGAGACTATTGATACTTGCATTTTAAATTTAATCCCGCCGAAAGGAACGGATATGGATCGATAGTATCGTATTTGTCAAGCGTCTTGTGCTTTTATTTTGAACAACAGTCCTTGTATTTCCGGTGTTCGCCTCGTGCGACTTGACGCTGCTCCTCAGTGTGTAGTAGTCTCTAGTCGGGAGAGAAGCTGCAGAAGCGTGTCTCCACAATGCGGGCGTGAAGAAGTGCAGCTTGTAGTAAACGGGGAGAGGAGGGGAAACCGGGGCGGACAGGACAGCTGCGAGGGCTTCACGTACGCACGCACGCACGGACTTGCGGAGGGAAGCTGTCAAAAATGTCGAACCGCAAGCACCGGGACAACCAAGAGATTTGCTCACGTAAGGTCCGAGAGCTGGCTCAGTCTGGAGTAAACAAACACTGCTTCGAGTGCAGCCAGCCCGGGGTCACATACACGGACGTCACGGTGGGCAGCTTCATCTGCACGTCGTGCTCTGGAATGCTGTAAGTAAACAAGCCTCTGCCTCCCTTTCATTTGACATTTAGCATATTTTATGGTACCGCATCAGTGGAGACAAACGTATATGAAAAACAGAGTAAAAAGTATCAGGCCTAAGATTGCACCATGCACCACCCTTTGACAGCTTGAGTGTCTCACATTTTGTACAGAAGGCTCATGTGAAAAAGCGTGTATTAATTTACGCATCTCTTCCATTTTTTCTGTCTTCCTCCCTCTGTAGCCTCATAAGCGTCAGACCGCTTGTTGGTCAATTTCCAGCTCTGTTACATATCGCCATGGTGCAGGTTTGATACTACCTTTCTGCCCATCTTTCTCTCTTTAGGCTCTACTCTCCGGTGTGGGCGTGTATGTGTCTATCTCTCACATTATGTTCTGCATGTCTAAGCTCCAGGAGGATACCAACTGCGTCTTATTGCGCAAATTCTTAAACACAAACCACTGTCTTTTTGCATGAGGAATACAGGTTGTCCAAACTACTCTTTCTCAATGGGGTGGATTATGTGTTGTGGCACCTTGCACAACAAGTCTGACCTTAATATCACACCACATGTCAGCTGTTCCCTCTTCTTCCAGTGCCCTTTTGTGTTTCTTGTGTCTAAATTTCATTGCTCATCTTGTTTCTGTGTCCCAGGAGAGGCCTCAACCCTCCCCACAGAGTCAAGTCTATCTCCATGACAACCTTTTCGCAACAGGAAGTGGAATTCCTCCAAAACCATGGCAATGAGGTGAGGGACACACCATTTTGTGTTTTCCGAACTTATAGAGAAGAACATGTAAAAAAATACTCTATTACTATATAACACTGTTGTAACAAACTCAATTGTCATTCTGTACATGGACTTTGCCATCTCCTGGTGCACCCGTACATGTTGTTTGTTTCCATACAAGCCCACTCAGTACACAATCTTTTACAACGTCCAATTTATTGCATCTCATCTCCGCTCACAACAAGACATGTCTTTTTTAAAGGCAGTTCAAACAAGATCTATTTTCTTTGTGGAAGAAGGAGTAGGTTGTAATCCATGAGCTTATGTCACTGCTGCATTTGGCATGTTGTGTAAAATGAGAGAAAAGGCTTCCTTCATATTCTCTTCATCATTATGGACATCATCATCATCATCTCTAGAGTGCTATGGCCAGTCATGACTCATTTATTGTCAGTAGCGTGTGCACCTCTTAAACTGGGGATGAATCACATATGAGAACACGTTAGCAAAGGTACTGTTATTACTGTAATTAGAGGTGAGGCAGTTCAGGAGAATGGTAGTCTGACCTAATCGTTAAAATGTCTTGACTGCTCACACAAATTTGGAAAAAAGATGAATTCTGAAATGTGGGCATTAATGTATGACCTATTACAAGTAGTCACACAGTGAAATAATATTTTTTGTTATAGCTGTTAGGTATTAAAGACTATAATGATTTTGTTGTCCAGGTTGGGAGGAGGACGTGGTTGTGTATATTTGACCCAAAGACAGACGCCTGCTCAGACATGAAGGACTCGCAAAAGTTTAAGGAATTTCTTCAAGACAAATATGAGAAGAAAAAATGGTGAGCTTATGCAACCATTATGAATTTTGCAAGTAGTCACACTCTTTCAATTGTGAATTATAAAATACCAGAATAAAAGCAGCTTTGTGGACAGAATAGCTTTGGCCTTTTTTGGGCTGTGTGTAAAAAAAAAAAAGAAAAAAAAAAAAGATCACACCGGTGGTCTTAAAATGAATTGGACTGAATGAGCCAAACTCTTTATAAGTTCAGAGTAAATCATTTTGCACACATTGTTACTCTATATTGGACCATCAGTGTCAATTAAAATAAAAAGTTTCCTATATGTCACTGGTCCTATTTTTACAGATTTAAAGAGCGCTCAACATTGGTCTCTTTCAGGCACTTTTCGAAATGTAAAAATCGCCGGGATGTAGAGGGTCCTTGGAGTCCAGGGGTCCCTTCCATGCCCCCCTCCCATGGCCCTTTGGCTGGGCAAGGTCCGACCCACAATGCCAGAGCGCCAAGACCACTGGTAAGTTTGATGCATTCATTCAATAGTGAAGTAAAAAATGGGAAATGGGATTAAATTTGAAACCTAAGGTAACAAGTTGTTCAAAAGAAAAGAGAAGTGAGAGTAATAGAAGCTGAAAACCTGTGTTACCATCTGCGCTGCGGGGGAGCGGACTGAGTGAGTGGGTCGGTGAGGGCCAGGTAACTTCAAAGACTTATCAATTATTAAAAGAGCTTGAAAAAGACACACCCATCTGCTCCTGCTGTTCTTCTGGTTTCTGCCGTATACCCTTCCTGTCTGTTGTCTACCTGTGTCCTCTCATTTCTCCATAGTCCCAGGCACAGCTGCCGTCATGGGACCGGGGCCCCGCCATCTCGCCAGCCGACATGCGGACAGACGTGTTCACCGCCCGGCCACTGCGATCCCAGAGCTTCAGAGATCCCCCTCTTAAGGGTGTGGTGGAGTTCTTTTGCAAATTGAGAACTAGGCTAATTACTATAGAAATAGAAGAAAAAATGCATCCTGTAAATTTCAAAATAAGGGTTATTTTATAGTCAATTCACATTTGTCTAATACTTAAAACATAACTTATACATTTTTACAATAAAAGAAAAATCTAAGGCACTCCGACTGCAATAAAAGTCCTTTTTTAAAAACAGGACTGGCGTACATTAGAGTTAGGGTTAGTGATGTTTCCACTGTGATCTTGAAGAGCACCTGACCTGACAGTCTGCATGTTGTTTTCAAAATACTCCAAAAATACACAGATAAAATTTTTGTCAAAATCCCCCACCGCTATGCAAAATGATTCTTTTGTTTATTTACTCCTTTTAGATGCCTCTTTGTGTGGGATTGAAAGACAGCGCCCTGGGTCTTTGTCGTCAGCGCTGGGAGGTCAAAGTCATGCCCCATCTTTTCCTGCCCTCCCTCGACCTTCAGGTCTGTCACCAAAAACACTTCGTTTTCTCTGCATGTCTCAAGCGTGTGACATTTCTATCAAGTAATCTAATTTAGTTTTTTTTTAATATATATTTTAAATTGTTTAATTATATTAATCAACACTGTTTTGCTGCATTGTTAAATTTATGGTGTAATAATTTAACTATAAGCAGTAGAGAATGTGAAGGTTGTAGCATTAGCATTGTGCCATTTCTTATTTATAATGTAATTCTTATTTGTATTAATAATCAGGACTTGATGAGAACTGTCTTTTTGTCAAGATAAATATTTCAAACACACATACTCTTTTAATACAGAGCCCATTTTCATTTCAGCCTTAATTAACCTGGAAGTTATTTAAAACAAATGGTCATATTTATAACCTTCTGATATACCAAACACAAATTATATCAAGGACAACTGTTCTGTACCACTGCAGTGACACTTTCTTCTCTCTTTCCTTCCCAAACTATCCATCTTTGTTTCTTTCCTTAACACTAAAGCCAGTAGCTCCTTCAAAAACCACTTCACTTTAGGTAAGACTTGGCACTGACCAATGCATTTGACTGTGTGCTGCTAGAATCAATACGCTCTCTCTGTGCTCTTTTCATTCATAATAGATGGCCCAGTTTATGAGCTGCATTGTTCATAACTTGCTTGCATAGATAGGTCCAAGTGCAGATGGGCATAAAGGATACGAGAAATTACATTATACCTACATCCCAAGACAGGGGAGGGTCAAGGAGAGTTAGACGTTATGTTCCCGGTGAGAGAGAGAGACCAAGTTAACCTCTATTTTTAGGCCCTAGCTGCTACCCCCCAAGCACTGCTGAGTTTTTGCACCTTGCTGTCGTCAAACCACTTCAACATGGGCTGGCTTGGCTTTGAAAAGTAGATCCAGAATTCTGAATACTTGCTTTTAAATGTGTTATGGTAATGTATTGGTGTTCCAGTCTTAGTACTGTCTTATACTCTATCCTGTACTGATTATTATAGTGTACAAACAGAACTTACAATTGGACTAGGCTATATTTATTACACTGTTTGTTTTACATTTATTTATCACTAATTAGAGAAGGGAAAATTGCACACACACTCACCTCATGAGCGGTCTTAATATGGTGCAGTTTGAAGCTTAACTTACATATGAAGTACTGCAATGTGTTTTTTTATGTTTTTTATGTTTGTTTTAATTTTAGGAAAGTAATTATATCTGAATATCACCAAAAAGGGTAACTGTACTGGAATACAGTTTTTCTGAATAAATATTTTCAGTACATGTATTTAGTTACTTGCCAATATCATAAAATCCCCTTTAAGTATAGAGGAAAGTTAGACATGTCAAATTTCAACATGAGATAGTGAAGACAGCATTCCTCCAGCGCGCACACACCCAAGCCTCTGCTGCATGTTTTATGCTGTGTATCTTCGTGTAATCTGTGTCGGCTGGATTGTCAGCTGACTTTTTGCAACATTTTTCTTCTTGCTTATTGACTTTGGCTGGAACTAACCGCTAGTGCTAGCATGGATTGTTCTAGGAAAGCTTGCTATGTTGCAGTTGTGTTGATCAAAGTTCGTATGATAAGTTGCTTTGCTGCTTAGTTAGTTTTTCATGCATTTTATTTTATCTCTAACCATACATAGAAATGTGGGTAGGCTAGGTCAGGATAGCACGAGACAGATAGCTTTGATTGGGTTTGTTTAATGTTTGCGTCTTTTATCTTGATTTTAGCATTTTAGTCGTCATCATACCAATGCTTGCTAGATGCGGTTTATTAAGATGGAATGGTTATTTACTGAAAATCCAAACACAGTGAGCTCCAAGTGACTTTAATATTGAATAAGAGTTTGGGTTAAAGATACACTATGTAACTTTTCTGATGTAGAATGTGTCTCCTGCGTGTTATAGACAATAAAGATAATATTGAATGCCATCAAACCACTGACGTGAAAACCCTAAAGGAGAATTTTGCCCCAAAAAACTATTCTGTATGTACAGTATTGTTAATGAAGGTGCAATAAATGCTTGAAACACTTAATGAGTCATAGAAGTTCATAACTCAACCTTCCACAGCTCAAATCTAATCGTAGTACAGAAAATACAAAAAAGTTCCCCACTTGTGCAAAGTTAAATATTGACCCCCAAAAATTATTGTTTCAACTAACGTGTTTTGAACAATAAGTCAATATAGTATTTAACATGATAGACCTTTGCCTCCATGAACATAAGTAGATGCCATCAGGCCAAGTTACAGGTTATGTCTGTGGGGAAGTGAGCCTGCTCACACAATAAGAATACCATCTTCTTCAAAGTGTTTGCAATAAAACAAAAAAAACCTGTTGTTGAATAAATGCAAGAAAGATAAATTTAATGCCATGCTATGGAATATTCCAGGCAAAGCAATAACATCTTCATGGAAACAAGCATGTGAGACATTCTCTGCCAGAAAAGTTAGTTAGTGTACCTTTAAACCAAACTCTTATTCAGTATTAAGGGCAAGTAATAACTTCTCCATGGAGACAAGCGGGTAGCAGACCTCCCAACAGAAAAGTTAGACACCTTTAAGTTAAGATAACTTTATTTATAAGTATGTTTGATGAAATAACACTATTTTGGTATCACGTGTAAAATGTTAATCAAATGTGCCGGCCAACTTTGAACTTTATATTTCACTGCCCAAGAGCAGGTTTACCTTGAAGATTGACACATGTATTAGCATATTTATTAAATTACACTGTCTTGCATCACTTTCACTTTCCTCCCTGGCCTCTTCTTCCTCGCAGGTCGTACAGTATCAGTGTCAGGGATCACTGGGCCCTTCAGAGCCTTCCCTAAGTCTCTGAGTGTGGACTTTGGAGGTCTGAGCCACACACAACCACAGCCCCTGCCTCATTCCCTGTCCCAGCCTCAGCAGCAGCAGTCGGGCAGTGGGGGGCAGACCACACCCCCTCTCAGCACCGCCAAAAATCAGGACAAGTATGCCGCTGTCTCCCAACTGGACAGTGTCTTCTCTGACACACCAGCACCCACACAACCAGGTATACAATGAGAGAGACAAAATATTTAGTGCTGTTTCTAGGCTAATTGACTATGAGCTTTTCCTTTAGAGATGGTCAACAACAAACTAGTATTACTATATACTATAAACCTGATGAACATATTTTTTGGTTTTGTAGAAAATAATCTAGCCACAAGGGGTACCATATCAAAACATGCAGGATGAAACCAGTGTCAAATCTATATGCAAATCACTGCACACTGGATGTTTTGATGAAGCAAGCATAGTTGGGAAAAGGTTATCTCAGAAGAACAGGGTGGCCTCACTGCAGAGTATATTTCAGTTCATGTACAATAGGGTTGTCACAATAAAATTTCAATCTCGATTTTGATACTAAGGATTAGACTCGATACTCAATACCCATCCCGATACCACAATGATAAGGAAAGCTATTCATTTCTGTCCTGTGAGTAACTTTTTTAGTATCAGTACTTCAATATTAGTTTTAGTATTGATTATTATCTGATATTTAATACTTTTGACAAACCTAGTCACTATGCTCTTTTACATTCCTCTTCAATACTACTTCAATAATACAAATCTATATTATAAACAAGCACATGACTTGGCAAATTCTGGTTTAGGTCAGTTCAATTCATCCCAGTGTTTCCAAATGTTTCAAATAGGCTTTAACATGTAAAGCTGTGTTCATGCCTGGAGCACACAAGTCAGTACAGAAGACAAAGGAGCAGTACGTGTGATACTGATTGTCACGGCCAGCTAAACTAGGTTACATAACTGCAAATGCCAAGGCTTTCCACATCTGAATCCTGCTCTTTGTGTTTCTCCTGGACACACACTTGGTCCGACTCAAAGAACATAGATTTGTTTATTCCAAGCTGATAGTAATTTGTCTTATTACCGGTGGTTTTAATACATAGCATTCATGCGAGTAGCCCTTGAGCTGGTTTTCCACCTTCACCCTGGCTGGCAGATTAAAGAGATTATTGATTTTCTGCCCTGGCTTACTTTGATTCACATCAGAAGCAACAGAGAGCTTGTATTTTATTCAGACTATTTGTATCGCTTTAGTGCCTCAAGAATCAAGTTCAACTGAGTCTCCCTGTCTGTTTGAGTTCACACTTCAATGTAATAGTAGCACTTGATCTCCCAAACGCCAATCATTAACGTTTGTATGCGAAATGCTTGTTGACAGCTCCCCCTGCTGGTGGACCTCCACAATACAGCAGCCTCTTTGGCAATAGGCTCTCGTCCAGCTCGACTCCTGCCAGGTACACAATTCACTCCTGTCACAATGTCTTTTGTTGAACATGATTAGTTTCTAAAGTAAAGGTCACTTTTTTTTTAGTTCTCCCGGGGTGGACACAGTCTCCGGCTCCCAAACCTTCGCAAGTGAGTCCCCACCACACATTCATGGATCTTACAGCTAAAGTTTATATTCAGTAATCCTGTACCTTTAATTAACATCTCAGTGGCTAAGAGCTGCGCCGTTTTGAATAGAGAGGAATGTGAATGATTTACCCCTCTTGTCCCTCCTCTCTCTCCCTGTGTGTGTCTCAGATTTCCCCAATCCATTCAGCTCCGGCTCCTCTTCCCAGCAGCCTGTCGCCCTCTCCCCCAGTAACCCCTTCAGCAGCGCCTCCGGAGGTGAGACCCCAGAGCCCGGGTAACTTCTCTGCTTTCTTCTGCAACTACTTTACATGGGAAAGGCAGCTTTGGTTACATCACAATGTATTTTTATCACACTATGTTTAGTTATCGGCAAAAAGCAAAGAAGACAAGTTGATTTTTTTTTTAAAAGAAAGAAAGAAAGTCTATGTTCACCTGTCTTTTTAATAATTATTAACATCTTTGGGTGAGTAAATGTTGAAGGGAAACAACTATAACATGGTTAAAAGCTCTGAAAAGTTCATTTTGGCAGAACAGGTCCACTTTAAGAATAATGCCATTTTATATTTATATAGGCTGCTGTTTTAGATTTTGAAGATTTTACATAAAAATAAAACAGGCTTTATAAAGGTGCACTATGTAACTTTTCTGGTGAATGTTTGCCAACTGCTTTTGTCTCCGTGCGATGGTCAGACAATGTAAAGTTCCATAGTATAACATTAAACATATAAATCTTTCATTTATTCAACATAGGTGTTTTTATTGCCGGGAAAATACAGTGGTCAGTGGACTTCCCTCTCCACAGATGTAACTCGTAACTTGGCCTGGTGGCACAACCTGCTTGTCTCCATGGACACAGATATGTTTAATGCCACATTGTGAAACAGTCCAGGGCAGGCAATTCAATACCATCTCACACAAGCAGATGGCAGATCACTGAAAGAAAAACTAAAACCAAGCCACTCTTCATGTATTAGTTTAAAAAGCCTTGATTTTTCTGGACTAAAAGAGTGGTGATTTTGATTTCCTTCACAGCCTTCTTCAGGTTGTAGTTTGCAGCACTCCACTTCCCCGTTTGTAACCGGGGGATGTGCAACACTTTGGTGTGGAGGGAGTGACATCATGTATTGCATCAGAAGAGCAAATTGTAAAACAAAATTATATATTTATATATATGATTTTTTTTTTTTACAAAATAAAAAAGCCAAGCGAGCAAGTACATTCAAGAATTATGATTTTCTAAGAATGGACTATAGTCAGTTTCATAATTTAATCTTGGGTAAACCATGGATTTTTATTTTAAATTTTTTTGAAGGTGGCAGATCATTTGGAAATAAATTCAATAAATCAATTGGACATCAGAAATAATCAACCTTTAAAAAGTTGCATAGATTTTCCTGCTTGACTTGTCATATCCATCGTTTCTCACCACAGATCTTTGACATCACACTGGGGATGTACTGCATGTAACTCTATGGTGAAATGTTCAGCAGTTACGATGGTGACATATTGCACAAATTACCAGACACTGTCAAAACAGTTTTAAGATCGCCTGAATACAAGCGTCCATGGTCCCCGTTAAATATGATTTTCAACCAAAATGTGAGGGTGAAATTAGAAAAACTGTTGGCTAATGCTAGCTAGATTGTGGCTGTAATTTTATATGCGAGATACCTGTTTAACAGCACAAATCATCTCACCTGTTGTAGTTCCAAATAAGTCATCTTTTTCTGGTTAGATTGTGTTAAAATAAAGATCAGATTAAAGTCTAACAGAGCTTCAGACAGAGCAGTGCCTACAGTTAGCATCACTCCCCGTGGGAAAGTTGATGACATCAGCTGCAAAGTATCAATAGATCACAATGATGATGATGATGATGATTATGGATGTTTGTCTGCAGGTGACTCCGGACCATTTGTCACTTCACCCACATCAGTGTTCCCTCCGCCTGTGTCCTTCCCAGCACCCACCTCACACAATGCGTTTCATGAGACAGACTGCAACCAGGAAGCCAATGGTAATCATCTGATAATCACTGTTTTATGTTGTGTCAGCTGAACTTGTGAATTCAAATGTAATAGTCTCAGTAATATAAGCATCTTCAGTCATACATTAAGAAGTTACAGTATTTTTATTTTTTTTTTAAGTAATTGTTAAATTTAAGTAGATATAGATATACTTATACACACTACCAGTCAAAAGACACACACCCTCATTCGTTTTTTCTTTATGTTTACTGCTTTCTACATTTTAGGTATATTCAGAAGACATCAAATATATGAAGCAAGATGTATAGGATTATGTAGCAAAGAAAAATGTTTAATAACAAATAATTCTTTTAAAAAATATTTTATATTCAGATTCTCAAATTAGCCACACTTTGCTTTGTTAACAGCTCTTGGGCTTCTCTCGCTGAGCTTCATGATGCAGTCGTCTGAAGTGCTTTTTACTTCACAGCTGTGCTTTATCAGGGTCAAGGAATGCCAAAAGTGCAAGGCAGGGTTCAAAGCAAAGAGTGGCTATTTTCATTTTTAAAATTCTAAAACAAGTTTTGAGTTACTTTAAGTTTATTTTTGTTTACTACATTCCATATGTGTCCATTCATAGTTTTGATGCCTTCAATGAGAATCTACAATGTAAGTAATCATAGAACTAAGGAAGAAAAATACATGAAATAGTGTGTTCAAACTTTTGACTGGTTGAAGCATATTATATAGAGGAATTACATAGAATGAATTCCTCTTATAGCATTTAAGCACACCCTCCCTCCCTTTTTTCTGCAGTATCATCCAAAAATGCGTTGTGGAAGTAGTGACATAATAGTGTGAGAGGGAGAGTGAATACTTGTCTCTGTCCCTCCCTGTGAATGTTTGGGTTTCCATTTATCAGCATTGTATCTTCTAGCAGTAGACAAAGCACCATAACTTAAACAGGACATACCGGTATATGACTGTTATATCTATAGGTTAAAACCATGTCCATAAAATGTCAATTGATTAGTGATGATAAGATAACATTAGGCTACTGTAAAAACTATTCTCTATCAACTTAGGTCACAATAATTACTATATCTACAAATCATTCATAATATGTTAGGTGGAACAATATTTTTTGGGTTGTCAGTAATCATAGTCGGTACTTTTTCTTTGCACTACTGGAAACTGGCTGGGTGATAAGATTTGACCCCTAGAAGGTTGAATGACTTATTAAATTGCAAACTAAGTACTAAAGTGTTTAATTCTGCTATGTTTGTTTTAATTGTAGCTCATGTTTTTAAAAAAATATTGTAGATTTACAATAGTATTTTGTAGTATAAATCTGCTCTTGGGTAATTGTGTCAGTGACATAAATTTCTTTCAATATTATCATTTATCTTCTATATTTACTTCAGCAATAAATATGTGATTGTGACAGGCCTATATTCACTAAAACCTTCCGTGTTTATGTGTAATTCAAAAGTTTTAGACAGTATCTGTATGTAGCACAGTGGTGTGTATAGGGGCAGCCTATGTAGGACATGTATAATGCATGTTGTTGGTCATTTTGATTCTGCCTCAGCTCCTGTGACTGGTGCTGTATGCGTGCTGGCTGCAGATCAAGCACACCTCACACTCCTCATTACCCCTGCAGTGTACAGTAACACTCAGGGCATACCAATACGTGTATCGGAACTGCAGCTTTTCCTGCACCATGTACCAAGTTTGAAATTTCACCCGTGTCCTTGATTAACCTCAATATTGAGCTATGCAAATTTGTGTTTTAGGTTTTGCCTCTTTCTCTGTAACTGACTCTCAACCCAAAGTTCCACGGTCCATGTCGGTCAATCCTTTTACAGTAAGTATTTACCATTTTACTGCTATTTATGTCTTCTACATTTTTCAAAATGCAGGGGCGAAGTTTTAAGTTAATAAGTGCAGATTGCTTCAAAATAACCAAAATTGTCATGCATTATATATTGTATTCATCATAAAAGTATAAACAATCCACATTTACTGGCCCAATATTAGTTGTAAATATTATTGCAAGTGTAATAGAGCTCAACAGTGTTTCTCATTCTTTTTTCTCATAGACTTTCTGAAAATACATTTTATTCAAAGTTTGAAAGCTTGCTCTAGGATAATCAGCTATGTGGTAATGATCACAAGACCTATAATTTCATTTAAAATCTGTTTCTAAAAATGTATAAACCGCTAAGTTAACATTCAAAAATGGCAAATCTTGTGTTTTAAAAGTGTTTTTTGGACTTAAAACAATAGCGTTATCAATATTAGTTAGCAAATAGCTGGCTAGCCTCCACGATGCCTTTGGACTCTTAATATTTGAATTTTTCGAAATGTATATGGGAAACTGAATGGAAAATTTACTTCCAGAACCAGAGTGGGTTGTCACTGCGGATTGGTAGTTTGTGAATTTTGTTAACTGACAATGTTATCAAAACTCTTTTTCTGATTCTGAAAGATTGCACTTTCTAGATCAAATTCAATGAAGTTTATTCATACACATTTTTTTGTGTTTCAGGGGAATGTTTACCCAAGTCGAGGGACGTCAAAAAACCCTTTCATCTGACCCTACACACCTCCTCCCCTCTCTGTCTCTATCCCATCGTTGGTCCCTGGAAACTGTTGAACCTGAAGAGTCGCTGCCATTTCAATGCCTCTGGAGTATTTTTGATCCTAAGCCCTGTCCGTGTTTACCTATTTGTTTGTTGAGGAAATAACAAAAGATGTACTAATGAAATGTAGTGTGTGTGTGTGTGTGTGTGTGTGTGGGCGTGTGTACAGGAGAGTGATGACCTGTAGTGTTTCATGTCAAAGGTGTTGTGTGCCAGTAGATGCCACCTCAGGGCTCAAAATGACGCCTATAACTTTTGAAGAAGAATTTCCACACGTGTCACTGCTGCTGCTGCTTTCATCTCCTGCTTAAAAAAGTGCAAAAACCCGCCAGCCCTCCCAGTAATATGTCTCCAAGAGGAAAGCCAGTTGGTAACTCACCAGTTGAAATGTTTACGATGTAAAGAGAGGAGTTTTGTAGCTTTAACAGCCTAAAGATGCATGAAGAAGAAGATGGAGGTGGACCTTTATGTCTACATTTCGTTATGCATTGGTAATTTGGTTTTAGTTCTGTTGAAGGACTGTATTTTTACTCTCAGGCTGCATGCGCTTAGAGGGCTAAAAGGAGATGCTACTGAATGTAAAAGCAAATACTAAATTAACCTAGATGTGTATTTCATCTCCAGTCATCCACCGGACCAAATGTTTGTTCCTGTTTGTTTTGGTTTAACATTGACACAGATTGTTTTCCTTAATTTGCCAAAATGAGTCATCGTAACAACGTCTTTGTATCCAATGTTCATAAAATCAGTTGCTTCTTAAAATTGCTTCCCTCATTCTTACAATTTGTAAATATTTTTTGATTATGGTAGCAATATTTTTGTGGACGGCAGGTGGCGCTGGGCATTCAGTTTTCCCTGACCTCGTGGAGAAGGTTACTTTTGGATGCATATTGCATAACATTCATTCTGCAAGTGTACCAAGATGGAGAACCTCTGTTGCTATCCATATGGCTATTTATAGATTTGTTTGAATCATTTATCATTTCATCATATCATTTGGCCCAAATCCATTTTCTTATTATTTTTACCAGTTTGATTTATTGATATTTCCACATCTTGTTGCGGAGACATGGTCAGTGCCCAGACAGTGTCAGGTCCAGCTAGAACAGGCCTGGACATGTTTTATTATCAATTACAGCGGATTCACGCATCATTGCTAATCAAATGTGACAAGTTTCGTAATGATAAAGTAGACTGTGCCGTGGTCTGCATATATAGTATTTTATTGACGTTTAAAATAAGCCAAGCGTGTGTGGTGTGTTTGATGCAGAACGTGCGTTCGCAAAATCGCTTCTCAGACATGCACAGATATACAGACAGTGGACAGAAGGGGATTTTGGCAATAAATAGAACAGAATGGACCCAGTGAAGCGACAACACTGAAATATTACACACATAGTGATGGTGCATTCATGATCTGAGAAAAAGTAGGACGTCTTAAAACTGTTTCTAACACTGAATGGCTGTTTTAGTTACAAAGCTGTGTAAATATAAAATAGAATGAGTATCGGGCATTAAATATGTTATTGTGTACTCTCATGTCGTATTTTTAGATGAGGTGTTGGATTATAGTATTTGGGGATTTTTATCACATGCAGATATTATGCAAAACACAAGCGCGCGAAAATCCGGAGCTCTGTGGTTGGAGTTTTGTCATGTCCCGTGAACGCCCCGTGTTCCTGAGTACTAGAGCTGAGTGAGTGACAGTCCTGCTCCACACACTACGGCAGCACGAGCAGAGCCAACCCGGGGGACGCACGGACGGGCGGACAGCGTGCAGCGGAACCCAGTGACTCAGAAACCCGTGCACTAAATGAACTATAACACCCGGGACTGTAGTGTTGTTGGTGGAGTTGTAGGAGAAGAGCAGAGCGTCGACCCGAGGCGCGCATGTGCTCACCGGAGAGCGCATTGAAAACTTGTGCTGCTGCTCCGCCTGTGGGACCGACGTGAGAGGAGACGGAGGAGCTAATCTTTGACTGCACACGGGCTGGTATCTGAAGCTGCAACACAAGGACCACCAGAGCGACCCCAAAGCCGACCTCTGCCTCCCCTCTCTCTCATGCCTGCATTGATGTGGGGCAGCGGGAGGGGAGCGGCACCACCAGCGAAAACTTAAGAGAAATACTACAAACTGAGTGCGTGAAATTTAGAGAAGTTGTTATTGGAAAGCTGTCATGGAGAACAACCAAGCGGGCGAACCTCATGGCTGCGAGGACGTGAGGAAGAGCGGCTACCTCCGTAAGCAGAAGTCCATGCACCGTCGGTACTTCGTGCTTCGGACCGCTTCGGAGCGTGGCCCGGCCCGGCTCGAGTATTACGAGAGCGAGAAGAAATTCCGCGGTAAGGCCCCCGTCCCGAAGAAAGTCGTGGCGCTGGAGACATGCTTCAACATCAACAAGCGGGCCGACTCCAAAAACAAGCACATGATCGTCCTCTACACGCGCGCGGAGAGTTTTGCCGTGGCTGCGGAGAACGACACGGACCAGGACGAGTGGTATCAGGCCATGGTGGAGCTGCAGTGCAAATGTGAGTAGAAAGTGTAGTTTAAAAGTCCCAGTAACACCTTGAACTCCGCGAGGGGCTGTGTGCGTAAAGGGGAAACGTGGCAAATCAGCAGCTTTTGCAGGGAAGGCGCACTGCAGATGGATGCGCCTTACAAACCCATTCAAGGACAGATAATGGTTTAGATATTAAGTCATGCGCCTTTATTCATTTATGCTGTTTGTTTTTTTATGCCAGGTGCAGTCGCTCCTTTCTTGGTGTTGCTTGCTCTTATCACACAAGTGTCAGTCCTGATATTTGCTGTCTATCTCCCAACAAACAACTTCGCCTGTTCTCAATGTGTGAGCCTCTGTCATTGAGTATTTTTGCAGCCAACTTGTAAACTCTAACACACCCTTCATCTTTTGTTCCTGCTGACATTGCAATATCACATGCAGTATCGATCCTAGTGTTACTCAACTCTGGAGCATTTGGTAACTGACATATAAGTTTGTGAACGAAATCATTTCAAACTTGTAAATATAAACAGCAAAATCTTACTCATTACTATTGCTATAATTGCTATGAAAACCCCCCAAAACATTTAATTGAATGAATGCAAAAATAGAGAAATTTAATGTCACATTGTGGGACATTACAGTAAAGCAGACACCTCTTCATGGAGAAAAACGGGGCGGATTCTAAACCAATTAAATACACAGTCCTGCTTAATTAGTACAGAATTATTTTGACCTTTTTAAAATATTACTGCAACTATATGCAAATGGTTGTGCATGGTCTTCAAAGCATTTTAAACCATGCACATTTGCAGTATATCTAAAATAGCCTATCCAGGATTTTGTTTTACTTTGCAAACAGCCTTGTTCAGTACCAACCTGAAAAATGCCTGATGTAAAATGTCTCAAATGGTGTCTATGGGCTGCTAAGTAAACACAGCTGTCAGCGCAGAATTGGTGACCACAGCAAAGATCACCTGTTCATCCTCCCTCGGCCAAACAACCAGACAGGCCACCGCCGGGCCACCGTGACGCAACCTGAACAAGCACCAGATAGCAGTAGTTCAAGGTACTTGGCACACATGGCCTATTGCTCTGTTACATAAAGAGGCTGATACGACGCAAGTCATCGAACACCTAAAGCAAATGGGGTCAATACTGGAGTTTGAGTGGTGCAGCTTTTAAGATATGCACTGTATAAGTCAAAAGTTTTATCAATCTCTGTGTGCAGTTTATACATCTTATCTTCATTGTTTTAGACGTGCTGTATTCATTAGATCTGAAAAAGTTTGTTAGTTTTATTTAGTTTTGGTCAGTTGACATAATCATTTATCATGTTATTGGTAGTTTTGAGATTGTAGAATGTGATGATGTCATGCTCCCAGATGGAGGCAAGAGCCAGTTTTTCCTATTGATAACTTTGTACTTTGTCTTGAAATATCCAAACAGTAAATGCGCAAATTTTTAACCTGATCATTCCTATTAGTGACCAGGCCGCAGAACTCACTGTATGAAAACAAAACCTCAATTATAACAATATTAATTTTAACTGTCCCTCATCTGTATTAAATGTGATTGGCCTATAGCATGTTGTGATGTCATCTGAAACCCAGCAATAATGGTTCATGAATTACACAAAAATAACACATAATACAAGGTTAGGGTTACCTGTTTATAAGTACATTTTAGTATACACACGTGTACATATGCAGACACACAAATCCATGCACATTAATATTCATAAAGTGTCATTTTTTGTAATCGGTGTTTAAAATTTGTTCATTTGTTTTAATATTAATTTGTTTTAGTTAGTTTGACAGTCACAGTCACAGGTCGTTGGAAAAAAAAAAATTACACAATCAGTCCCATTTGCACAATTTCTCAACATGTGTCCATCTATCTCAAAGTAGTAATATCAGTAAATTAAACCAAATGCATTTTCTGAACTGCTCCCACTTTATGTATATATATTGAAACATGGTATTGACACAGAAATTTGTGCAGGATTGTCAGCCCCTAAAATGGGATATGAGTCTTGGTTCTTGTAAAAGTTCAAAGTTGCTTCCAGTGGATGCATTATAGGATTCAAGTGGAGCCCTTTAAATTTAATAACATGTCAACATCTCCGCCTCCCCTGCTACTCTCACACAACTCACTCTGTGTGTTTTTGGTGTGTCCTGTTCACTTTTCCAAAGTATTTGACAACTTTCCGAGAGACAGTGGAGCGAACGGACAGATGTTGGGAGCTGGAATTGCAAGTCTAAGGAGATTTTTGTGCTTTTTATGTATTAAGAGGAAAGTTGGTCTTGAGTACAGAGTAGGGATTAAATGTACAATGATCTCACTAAACTCAGTGTGAGGGACCGATACAGCCCACTCAAATTCAGCATAACATTTTTGAAATTACAGGTCGGTTGTGTCGCGCCATCGGCTCCCTGGTGCCCTCTTTTGTTGTTTCCGAGTGTTGGGTTTCTAGTGTAAATCTCCCATATGACTATGACAGAAGGGCTGGCTGCTGTGTAAACTTGCACACAGGCAGGTCCTTTCTTGTGGTATGCAGTGCAGCTTATAGACTTTTGTATGTGGGCAAAAACTAGGCCACAGATGCACATATAAAGCCTCTGTGCTGAGTAGAAGGGCCTAATTTATGGCAAATGTGTTTCAATCTGCAAACTTAAAAAAAATCTTTGTATAGATTTACTTGGCACAGGTTTATAGTTGAAAATGTACATTGATTTTGACAAAGCAAACAGTTAAGTTGGACTTTTGACTGGCTTGTGACCCTCATTAAGAGCGTGCCCTGTTGCTGAGTTTAAGATGACATCACAACATTCTCATGGCCTATTATAGTTAATAGAGTTGGAGGAGGGAGGCTTAATACAGTTTTTTGTTTTTTTTTTGTAATTTATTTAATTCAAGAGCAAGGCCATTAATAGAAATGATAGGGTTCAATATTCCTAAATTTTCTTTTTGGACATGCGTTTTTTTAAAAGCACGTCCTCCAACATAACAAAACATACACATAACGTTAAAGCCACTAGCCGCAATGACAGGGGTGACATGATGATGACCGCAAGTCATATGAAACAAAACAAAATGGACAACAATTATTTAGACAGTCCAACTATATCTCCATGCATGTGATTAAAGCAGATAATTTTAGAGTTTTTAACCATGCCGTAGCTGTTTCCCCTCACCATTTACTCACTCACTGATACTGATACTGTACATGTTTGAGGACTCTTTAATCGTTTAGTTTCAAGACGCCATGTTGCTGATCAATCCCGTTTTCACCGCTACCGGCATACGCCTACTGCTACTCTACTTATTTCATTCTTGAATTTTATTTTCTTAATCAGTGATACACATGGGATTCAGCAGCACTACGTAGTTATTTTAGTACAAATGAAAAGCATTGAAGGTGTGGACTCGAGTTGTGATGATATTTATGGCATGCTCCCATTGGGCACAGTAGTTTTCTTATGTGAAAGGCAGCAGACTTGTTTGTTTTATTAAGTTGTTTTAGATTGATATTGCGATTTAAAATGTGAAAATTATGACATAATGATCCACATGTGTAATGGATTATAACTATATAGCAGACAAAAGCACACAAGACTTCTTTAAAACTGTTTTAAAACTGCTTTTGTGCACTTCTAGTTACAGATGGAAACTTGGCCTAATACTGCAAAACGTCTAA
This sequence comes from Periophthalmus magnuspinnatus, assembly GCF_009829125.3. Lineage (NCBI taxonomy): Eukaryota > Metazoa > Chordata > Actinopteri > Gobiiformes > Gobiidae > Periophthalmus > Periophthalmus magnuspinnatus. The sequence continues at coordinate 6,669,915 of NC_047143.1, forward strand.
ATATATTCACACCAATAGAAGTGCTGGGATTCATTGCTGTAATAAGCATCCCTTGGTATGTGAGCTAATACAGTCCCGGGTGTTGATGGAAGCTCTCCCCATGCGATTCCCAAATCCATATAGTGAAATGTTTATTCCTCACTTAAACTATTAACATCCCGCAGACTGGTCGGAGACACGGGATGCTGGCCCGTGAGGCTTGCATACTTTCCTACTCGCCACACCTTCAACTTGATACCTGTGGAGCTACTAGTATTGCCGAGTTGCAGTGCAGTGAGTAGTAGTAGTAGGGAGGGGGGAATGGGGTGAAACAGCTTGCAGTGAGGTGTAATTGCTTTTAGGTTGACACAGCAAGCAATCCCGAGCTTCCAGAACAATGTACAGTGAGATACAGTAGAGAAAATAATCTTACCAGCTGTATATGAAAGCCTCAAATGCTCCTTGCTGGTTTTCAGGTTTACAGCTGACCGGAAGCCTTCCTTTTTCTCATTTCAATTTTAAGTACATGAACAAGAGGTAGTACTTTCACGATACAAAAATTTCAAAGTCAAGTTCGATACTAAGGGATAGACTCGATGCTCAATACTGATTCTGATATCACGGTGATAATAAAAACATGCTTTCTTTAGACAATGGAATACCATTTTCAACATTAAATGGTAGTACGATCATTTACCATGGTACTATATCTATGTAATCCTTCAATCGTCCAGGTTTGTTCCATAGTGGTCCATGGGCATATACTAGTTTATGCGGTCTTAAACTTGTTTTGATACAGCTCAAGATTATTTTAAAGCTGTTCAGGAACCTTATCCCTAACCCATTTCTGTCCTGTGAATGTGACTTTTTATAGTATCGATACCTGCTCTAGTTTCGATACTAGTTTTAGTATCAGTTAATATCTAAATTTTGATACTTTTTACAACTCTGATGTCAAGCAATATTAACATCGTAATTTTTTTCAGTTGAGTAGAAAAAGCATCTGCAGTTTGAAGCTTGAGGGCAGCTATTTATTTCCTAAGTAAGTCGACTGTATCAAAGTATATTAATACTTAAGCCACAGGTTGAGGTGTGCCCATGAAGTATTGTTTGCAATGCAGTCCAGTCGACACCCTGGGAATTGTTGACCTCAATAAAACAATGTGTCAGAGTCCAACTTCGAACTAATCCGAGGAATGGACACACCCATAGATCCACATGTAGCATTTAAGAACTAGAGTATGATTGTCATTTTGAGAGTCGGCTAACTTAAGGTCAAGAATTATCAATATGACAACAATGTGCACTGTCTGACCCAAGTTGTGATAGTGTTGCTTTTATCTTTATAATGTCGTGGAGGGCGGTTTACTTTAGTCAGACAAAACATGTAAACTAGTCCATCGAGTATTGATCTTGAATGTTCACCATTACATAAGTTATATAATTTTAACAAACAGTGCAACAGTCGGGGTTTGCTGAACTTGGCTCTGTATGTTGAGCAGTTTAAAATATCTGTAATGAAGTGACTTCAAACCACAGCCCAATATTTAAACAATAGAAACATATTTTATTTATGAAGAATGATTGATTGTTTCCGCTCAAGCTGTACTTGGGTCTTCTATTCTCACCACAAACCGGTTTAAAATTCTTCCTTTCCATGTTTAAGTCTATCAAATACACTAGAACTCAAGGAAACAACATCTAATTTTGTTTTGTAACTTGTTTTATCTTATCTGCACAGAAATTCACCCTGAGGTTTCTGTTCATGTCAGTTCTTGTTGTTTATGTAAGCCCATGAGTTTGGCCTCTTTTGCTAATATATGGGATCTGGATGTAACCAGCTGCCCAGTCAAGCGAACCGATTAAACGCTAAGCCACACTTAAGCACTACTCGTCTCCCTAATTAGCGAGTAATTATTATCTCATGGTCCAGCGGCCACTGACAAGGTAAAAAGCTGTATGCCTCCAACTGACACAGCACACAGAGGTCCTGCCCCTTTATAAGTTATTTAGTTTTAGACTTAATCCAAGCATCTTAAATGCACAAACAGTTTAATGCTGTGTAATTCAACAAGTGTACAGCCAGATGTTGTTTTGTGAGGTACCAGAATGATTGGAATTAGTTGGGCATTGGTAAAGTATATATTTTTGTAAAATATTTAGGATATAGTAATGCCTGGATTAGAGATTTCCAACAACCTTGTTTACTGCCTTACAGATGCAATCGACCGAGCTTCTTCAGCCAACATCAATACTGACACTGGTGTTTTGAGTTTCCTCTTATACCAATCGATAACAGTACAGAGACCTTCTTTAAAACAATATCAACATTTCATATGCTTGGTGTTTGTTTTTTTATCCGCAACAATAAATTGTATTGCAAATATTATGCAATGGCAGTAAATGGTCTTTACTACCTTTTATTGATCTGACTAAGGCTTCTGAATTGATATCCGATCCATCCTAAAGTCTTTATAATAGAACCCATTACATGTTCTGAGGAAAAAAAAAAAGCTTTTCACTGATCTTAGAATTTAACACAGCCCTTTTCTCTCACTGGGGTAGACCACTTTATTAGCACAAGGTGTTCCTAATAAAATGGCCATTGTGTGCATGTAGATAACTCATGATATCCAGCTACTGTATTTACAGTTTACAGTAAAACCCAGCTGGTATAAGTGTTGCTACTGGCCCCTTGTCATTTACGTGCCTATTTTTGATTGACGGCTAACTATAGCTCACGGCAACAGCATCCATTTAGCGGATGAGTACCCATATGTTGGACTTGACAGAGTGGTGTGCCTCAGGATGCAGAGGAACCATTTACAGTGGGTGCTATTGATTGCTGACTGTTTGATCTTAAGCCATTACAGCGCTGGTCGGGGGGTCAGAAAGTTCAGTAGTTGGATTTATAAGCTGTTGGGACTACATTAGATAAGAGCACAAACCTGTAGAGTTCTTCTCATGGGAAATGCTATAGAACATTGTATGCTGTCTGGATGTACCTCATGTCCAGATTGTAATACCTTGGAGAAATTAAATAGAATAGAAATGTAATATTAACACAAATCGTTCAGGCTGACCTCTGCAGCTTAATTTAATTTAAAGAGATAAGGGACCTATATATTATTGAGTGTGTGTGGGAGAAAATTCATAACATAATTATTTAAAAACCAGGGGCGAAATGTTGTGATTCAGTAATGGAAGTAATACCTAGGCCTGTCACAATAACATATTTTGGAGTTTGATATCTTGCTGAAGTAAATATAGACAATAAACGATAATATTGAAACAAATATATGCGATTGACAACCCAAGAGCAGATTTAAACCACAAAAACTATTCTAAATGTACAATATTGTTGAAAAATCCTGAGCTGCATAAATAAACAGCTGAATAAAACACTTTAGTACTTAGTTTGCATCTGTAATGAGTCAGAAGTTATTAATTCAACTTTTTAGGGCTTAAATCTTATCGTATAGTCAAAAAATAACATTTGAATTTCCCAGTAGTGTAAAGAAAAGGTACACCCGATAAATATTGATCCCCAAAAAATATTATTCAAGCTTTTATATATTGAACGATAAGTCGATATTGTAATAATTGTGACAGGCCTAGTACTACCTGCAGTCAGACTATACAGACTCTATAACTGACCAAAGGACATTTTATATCAAAGACTCTATTAAATCAAAATATCAATCAAAATTATACACCTTATTGGTAATTATTCTCTATCTATTGTTAAAAATGTATTTGGAAGATTTCAATGTGCAATAGAAATACTTGGTTGGTTTCTAGTTCTCTGTATACTCGATGGGAAGCAATACTAGATGTGTAACACCATGTTGTTACTATGACATTTTGGATAAACTGAAGTGCTCTGGTGCTTTTTTGACAGGTAATGTTCTTGTGTAATTAAAGCTATGCCGCTAATAAAATCCATTTCTACTGTAAAAAAAAAAAACATCAAATTAAACTGAAACATTATTATGCAAACTACAGTGTTAAAATGTGGGAAAGCGGCCTTGTCTCTGCAGAACCACATGTTCCTGCCAAATGAGTTGTTTTGTTTTTTTTTTAAACTACAAACTCTACTTCCGAGCAGCTTCATGGCTCCTTGAACTGGCTGTTGGGGCTTTTTCTGTCAAACAGGCCAACCTTGCAAGCACCAGACGTATTTTCATGCGCTTTTGTATTCTTGTGGGTAACAGGAACCACATGTGAGATGGACCCAGGGCTGTTCTGGTGCCGGAGGAAGCATTGTGTCCTCCGTGTGGGCCTTGGTGCGGCTCGACAGATGTTGGGAGATGGATAACGCGATAGGAAGTGGAGGAGCTGAAGACTAAAAGGGTACACATGGCAGCCAGAGATTAGGGAGCTATCGGGTTCATCTGCGGACACAGCTGCATGCTATCTGCCCTCGCAGTTAACCTGGAATGGCACAGGGGGTGGTTTAGCGCAGTAGCAGGGATGGTGTTAAAAAATAAGTTTAAGGTCTTTGATTTTCAGTGCATTATTAATGGTATTACAGCATCACAGCATGCAGGGAAGTGAGGTCAGGAACTTGAAAGAGAACCTGGTTAGAGCTTTAGTGGCAGGCAGGCTTTTCCTGATTTACTGCCTGCATTTGCAACTAAGAAGTAAGATTTTGTTGTAAATCTTGTTGTCTAGTCTCTTTTTTTGGCTCTTTGCAATACTTGTCAACACCTTATTGGCTTACAGTATATCAAGTCTAGATCTCTGCCATGGCTGTGCAACTGCCAATGTGAAAACACTTGTCCTTTTACATTGTAACACTTAATTTTCCTTCTTTTTTTGACATTTTTGAAGTTTTAACCTGCAGGCACTGTCTGATAACAATAGCCCCCCCCTGCATTGCTTGCTGTGTGTGAACTATTATCTCCCCTCAAGACCTCCACAGGAGACCTACTTTCTTAGGATTTGTGTGATAACCATAACAATAATCAGACTGTCACTGGGCGAATAGCTGCCAATATCACAGCAAGCATCTAAGAGCCCTGAGGGATCAACATTTTGTCCAACTATATACTTGTCTTAAACCTACTCAAAAAGCCTAGATTGCAGGGTGCCTCTTTTGCAAATTTAAGTCATAGTTAAAATCCTGACTGAGAAAATTGCGTTAGATTATGGGCCTTTTAATATGCAGTTTATGATCTCAGGGGAGGTGGCAAACAAACTTGAATGAATAGACTACAGTGTCTGCTCTAGGCGCTGCCATTCTCGAACTGCACGTAAACATACACCGCGAGCCAAAAAACTAATCTTAAGTTATTTCAAGTGTAAACGCTATACTAACTTTACACTGAAAAAGTTAATTCACCTTGTATGAACTTAAAGAGCAGGAGCGAAATAGCCTTCAAGGGGACAAGAAGGTGGACTGTAAAGAGTTTTGCACACGATGCCCATATTCAACCAGCAGGTCTCACTGCCTCCAGGTGTGTTCCCTCTTTCAAGTGCATCTTCTTTGTCCTCATAGCATCACCTGCTGCGGGTCGTTTGTCCTACCATGCCATCCTATAGGGGGGAAAGGCCTCCATTTCTTTGCACAAATGAAAAAACAAAAACCTTTCACTACCTGACAGTCCTCCAGAGAAAAGCAAGTGGCAATCTATAATTTATTGCAGTCTGTAAGATCAACCCTAGCTTTATGTAACCGCAAAAGAAATGCCATGTTAAATCATACAACGCAGTGTGTACCCTTCTGGATTTAGGGACAACTCCTTGAGGCTTATTTTGAGTGACACTACAGTCGAGTGCTTTTAAGGGCACAAAGTTAAGGTTAAGAACAAACGGTGCCCACTACAGGAAGGAGCAATTTTGTGGCACTTAAGCTCTTCTTAAGAGTGTGACTGAACACGGTGAGTTGGCATGGCAATCCATCTTAAAACAACCAAGTTACATTTTTAATTGGTAAGGCAAGGTTTATTTGAATTACTTTGTGTATATGCAAAGTGCTTTACAGAATAAGAAAGATCTTAAAATCACAATACAAAACCTAAATATTCATCATAGAATTAACATTAAAACACTTCTATTTAGCTGTGTCATATGCACAGCTAAACAGAACCATTTTGAACTTGGATTTAATCATTGTTAAAGTAGTATTTAAAGGTGCAGTATGTAACATTTCTGGTGGAGGGTCCACTACTGCTTTTCTCTATGGATGTTATTGCTTTGCCTGGAAAGTACCACAGTGTCATTGTATGTAACTCATGTCCATCAAGTTACAGCTCAGATCTTTGGAAATGCCACCCAGCTCACATTATGTATATTTTTGCAGTAAAATTTGAATACATCCAAAAATGTGTAAGAGCTACCTTTTATCTTTTGTTTAGTAGAAATTGACAATTTCGGGGCTGAAATTATCCAAATGATTCTAGGGAAGTGTATGGAGTATAAAAACAGAGTGGACCACTTGTATTACCATGTGACATCACAAGGTAAAACAGAGTGTTTTCTGTTTGAGAGAAGAACAGAAATATGAAATATGCAGGATCTGTGTGTCAATGAAACAAAACACAACTCCATGTATGTTTGTGATGAGAAAACATTATAATAACATAGATTGGGAAAAAAAGGCTAATACCAGCCCTTAATAAAAATAAATAGTAAAAATAAACTTATACTACTGCTCCTTTTCACTCTCTGTTACCCCTGACGAAATGGCTCTTTTCTGTCTCCAGCATCTCTCCCTCATTCTCTCAGTGCACACCAAAAATCCCCAAACCTTTCCTTCCTGTTGTAAATCTAAATCAAGGAGGGAAGTAGGGCTCCTTGCACAGAAACATGCAGCACACAAATTCACAACACACAAATTCGCTTTGCATGGCCTTGAATGAGTCATCTAATATAGGGGGGAGTGCCTTCACATACACAGCCACCAAGCCACAGCCTCCACTGCTCTCAACAAAACAGCTATTCTAAGGCTCTTTTAAGTCCCCTGCAGTTTTTTGGGGGAAGAAAACTAGATTTCTGTCTTTTGCAATCACAACAAAATGTTTCTTAAAGGGTCCTTATTACACCATTTTCTGATCTATGTTACAATGTTGTTTCCTCATCAAAAACATACAAAATTGTGTTTTGTCTCATTCACACAGGTTTAGCACACAAACCCTGCATATTTAGGCTGAGTTCTTCTCTCAAACTGAAAACACTCCGTTCCACCTTGTGATGTCATGTGGTAATACAGGAAGTGCTCCACTGTGTTTTTAAACTCCATACACCTTCAGTAAAATCATTTGGATGATTTCAGCCTTGGAATTGCCCACCTCACTGAACTAAAGGTAAAAATAGCTGTTAACTTGAAAACTACCATTTCATGACATTACAAGGTGGAACAGCATTTTGAGCTTTGGAGATGTAGATGTTGAGTAATAATAAAGGATTACTCAAACTCAAATGTGTGAATGAAACAAAACACAACTCCAGTTATATTTTTTAGGAGGTAACAACATTATAACATGGCTTAAAGCTCACAAGAGTCAGTTTTGCGTAATATAGGACCCTTAAAGAGGATCTAGGGAGGTATTTGTCATAACGGAAGCTTGGGTAATGTGGGGAGCACTGTGCTTGCTTGGCTTATTATTCACATATGGTTGTCAATGAGGGATTCCTGCTGCAGCAGCCCTGGGAAACAAGGAGAAAATGTATGCAGATGTATATGAGCGCTTTAGTGCCATGTGACCGCCCTGGTCCCAAAGCCCTTTGTGAAGCTCCCTGTGAATATGATTTTCATACACAGACTGATAATCAGGCAGGTGATTGCACTGCTTTTTCAGGCAGTGCCTCTGATGCTGTCAATAAGATAAATGGAAGAACATTTTCAAATGACTGATGTCATGTTCAAACCGATCCAAACTGGAAAATCTCCAGACAGTGTTTTGAAATATAGTATCTTATATTTTACTTACATATGCTTGCTTGAAGTCTTGCATAACTTTAGGGTGATTCGAATCCTTCTTACAGTATATCCATGTTTAATCGTATATTTCCTGACTATACCTTGGCTGGATGCCAATGTAGAATAAGTCCAATCATTGAGATAAATCTAATATCAGCTCAGACGGTCAGTTCTACAGCTTGATATAATTAGAGCCATTTTAAGCTTAATAGGCACATTTACTTTATCTGATGGCCAATAACTGAAAACAGGTGGCCAAATGCTGTTGAGTAGTTATGTGAGCCTGTCACTTTTCCACTGTGGCGAGTGTAGAAAGATCAGATTAACAAGAGGCTTTCTGTTGTGCTCAGTAATTACTATGTCTGAACCGGGCACCTAATACAAGGGCTGAATGGAGTGCTTGTGTTTCCTAAAAACTGTTTTACTACTAACTGTTCATGTGTAGACATAGGTGCCTCTTACTGAGTGCTTCACTCTCCTACCGACATAAGTGTTTTGCTTTATAAGCATTGTCCAGGCTTTTCCACAGGGGTTGTTTTTGACGAAGTCATCATTTTAAGAGGGTCAACTGTCAACAGTTTCATCATGTCAGGAAGTGTATCTACAGGAGAAGAATGAGACCCCAGGTATGAAGCCTGCAGCAGGTTCAACTGGTCTCAGCCAAGCTGCTGCTTGTGCACTAAAAGCTCAAATCTAACCAAAAATCTAAGAAAAGCAAAATAAAGGCTACTTACCCTCACAAAAGGTAAATAGGGGTTCTTTCACCTGGTGTTCACTTTGCCCTAACCAAGCGAGTGAAGGTCACAACACTGATATTACAGCAAGAAAATAGTTAATCTTTAATTTTTAATTTTTTTTTTCATTTGTAGGTAAAAATCCGACAGACAATGGGGCTGCAGAGGACTACGGCGTGCCCAATCCTGGACCGGCTTTCAAAGAAGTCTGGCAAGTGAAGGTGTGGCCAAAAGGCTTGGGCCAGGCCAAGAACTTGGTGGGGATCTACCGCCTCTGCCTCACTGACAAGACTGTCAACTTTGTCAAACTCAACTCGGATGCTGCTGCTGTAGTTCTACAACTGATGAATGTCCGACGATGTGGTCACTCTGAAAACTTCTTCTTTGTGGAGGTTGGACGGTCCGCCGTAACAGGCCCTGGCGAGTTTTGGATGCAGGTACATTTGCAATTAGGACTCCCTTTATGTTTGCAACTGAAGTTAAAGAGTTCACCCACATGTTTTACCCTACATCTGAGTTTAAAAAAACTAAATCTTCTCTTTAAAATCTTTGTGCTTTGTACTGGGATAGACATTGTCCATTTTAACTGCAGGATTTTTTGCTTCCTAGGTGGATGATTCCGTGGTGGCCCAAAACATGCATGAGACTCTATTGGAAGCCATGAAGGCGCTGAGTGAGGAGTTTCGCCAACGGAGCAAATCTCAGTCCAGCTCTGGCCCAGGAGGCGGGGCCACGGCCTCTAACCCCATCAGTGTTCCCTCACGTCGCCACCACCCAAACCCTCCTCCTAGCCAAGTGGGCTTCACCCGTCGGCCCCGAACTGAGCCTCCAGGGGGGGCTAATGGAGGAGGTGCTGGGGTGGGCAGTGCCAATGCCTCACCTACTCCGAGGCACAGTTTTCCCAGATCCCGTACTGCCAGTGATGGAGGTAAGACTGAGGAAGGTGGAGTAGGGACCACCCCTCTACAAGGACCAAGTTCCAGCCCCTCAATCAATGGATCCTGCTCTACCACCCCAATCCTCAGGTCAAAATCCACCCGTTCAGTCCCTACAACAGCTGCTAAAACTCTCGGACTAATGAGGTCAATTTCCACCCCAGCATCTTCTGTAACCCCAAACCTGTCATGTAGCTCAGGCCACGGCTCAGATTTTAGTGGAGTACCATCTTCTGCCCCTGGTCCTGGCTCTGGTGCATATAGTCATGTACCCACTCATCGAGCATCTGTTTCCGGTTCCCCCAGTGATTATTGCTCCTCTGATGAGTACGGCTCCAGTCCTGGTGACCACACACTGTTGCCCTCCCCAAGTCTCCCTGGAAGTTCTATGGGAAGTGTAGGTAGCCAGTCCTTAGGAGATGAGGGAGCTAATTATATTCTAATGGGACAGCGAGGTAGTGAGACTGGCAGTGCTAATCAAGGAAGTTTAAACAATAGCCCCAAGCCAGTATCAGGCAGCAGTGCTCAGTCTCAGAGCAGGAGAGTTTTGCGGCGTTCTTCCAGTCGTGAATGTGAAGCAGAGCGGAGGTTGTTAAGTAAGCGGGCGTCACTTCCTCCAATGGCTCTGGAGAGACTGGCACCTCGGCAGAGAAGGGCAGAGGAGCCTACAGATGAAGAATCGGCTGACTATGCCATCATGTCGCGAAGTACAAGCCGTGAATCTTTCACTTCAACTCCTTCTTCCACACAGAGACAGTCAGTCGCAGGTGGGAGTGGCGGAAGTGGTGGGAGTGGATACTTGGATGTAGCTAGTGAGTTTAAAACTGAAGGAGGAGGTGGGAATATAGATGTTGGCGTGGACAATGGTTATATGTCAATGTTGCCTGGTGTTACTCAGCCCCAGGCTTCAGTCTCCCAGTCCATGGCTGTGTCTGTCCCTGAATTGGAGTCTAAACCTGCAGATGACTATATGGCCATGACACCAAACAATAGTGTTTCCCCTCCACAACAAATCAGGCCTCCAACCTCAGATGGCTATATGATAATGTCACCCAACAGCAGCTGCTCTCCAGACCAGCGAGGGGGGCTATCGGGCGGGGCTTGGGTAAGCAGCGGCAGTGCAGACAGCAGGGCAGGAAGTGACTATATGAACATGTCCCCTATCAGTGCACGCTCTGTTAACGGCAGTCCTCCTCCGGATCACACCGGACATTTGGAAAACAGTTCTCATCAGCAAACCCCCAAGATGGTGTACTCTTACTACTCTCTGCCTCGCTCATACAAACATAACCCCTCTGGACATTTTGATGATGGGCCGGGGAGAGGCAGGAGGGCCAGTGCTAGCAGGGGTATTGGAGGAGGGCGGGCTGCATCGGGGCGCCAGGAGCAAACGGCACCTGGTAATTCAGCCAGTGGTCGTCATCTGTCTCTGTCATCATCCTCCTACTCCTCCAGTTCAGCCAGCAGCGAAAGCCTGGGGGAAAGCGAAGAGAGACCGCCCCTCGGAGCAAGTAGTAAAGCAACATCATCTCACCTCAAAGATGGAAATAAGCCACCACAGAAACAGACTTCAAATGGGTTGCCAAAACAAGGTGGTCACACTAAAAGTAGACCTGTGAGCTTGTTCGTTGATATTTCAAAAGCCAATACACTTCCTCGTGTGCGGGAGAATCCACTGCCCCCAGAACCCAAGAGTCCTGGGGAGTATGTTAGCATTGAGTTTAAGGAAGAGAAGAGCAGCCATGTTCGTGTTGGAGGAGGTCGTGGGAGGGGTCTCAGACATGGCCTATCCCTGCCCCATGGCTCCAGTACCCAGCAAACCCAGAACAGACCAGTTTCTTGCCTGGGTAACTTTATCCCTCTCTCCCGCAGCCCATCCGCCCCCATCACGCCACCAGCCTCTTCTGAGTATGTTAACATGGACTTAGGCCCCTCTCCTTCACCATCACCTCATTCACACACCCCTTTAGTTTTTCCTACTTTCCACAGTCCACCCACCCCACCAGTGCTGGCCCATGCACCCAAATCTAGCAATGAGGGGACAACCAGTTTGAATGAAGAGCAGGTGGAAGTGGCAGAAGCCCCACGTCGCAAAAGCAGAGAAAAAGCCCCCTCAGTTACTGAATCTGAGTCCCCAACATCCTGCAATGACTACACAGAGATGGCCTTTAGCTTGAATAGCAATGCCACCACTACCAGTGTCTCCCCTGAGGCTCCTTCCCCAAACAGAACTGAACCGTCTGTCCCCGTCCTGTCCAGAGGTCTGGACTTCCCTCTCACCAAAGGACCCAACCCAGACCATGGCGCCAAAGTAATTCGGGCAGATCCCCAAGGACGAAGAAGGCACTGCTCAGAAACCTTTTTGGCTCCACCACCTGTTCCCACCTCTACATCCACATCCTCAACTTCCACTGCCACTCTTTTCCCAGAGCATGCCCAGGCTGTAGCACGCCGTTTGGGGTTCGACGGCATGCTTTGGGGCAACGGTGCTGTGACTGACCCTCCCACTCAACCCCTTCCTATAAACAACCAGACTTCATCCACAGAGCAAGGCCTTAACTACATAGACTTGGACTTGGCCAGCAAAGAGGCCCCCCATCTGGGTTTGGATGGGCCATCAGGAAGCCAGGCCGCCTCTCGCCTCTTCTCCCTGCTCACCGGAGGCTCTGGCGTCAGCGGGGTCGGGACAGCAGTCGGGGGCAACAACGGCTCCAGTCTGAACACGTACGCAAGCATTGACTTCTACAAATCTGAAGAGCTGCGAACACAAAGTGGAAGCAAGGAGGGAACAGGTAAGAGATGGCTAAATATATCCCCTTTTCTTTCCATAAAACAAAGCGTCTCTCGTCTCCCTGCTCTCTCCTCACTCTCTGTCCTCCTTCTGTCTGTCACAATTTAGATTTCCGTCAGATAAATCCAATCACTGTTGCAATGAAGCGTCACCTGGCGCCAGATTAAAATAACACCAGTGTAATTCATTTTACTACTCTGTGTAAGCCACAACAGATATGGATCAGCACACAAGTCAATACAATGTTTGTTTTTGTTTTTTTACATGCTCTGTTTTTGTTTAATCTTATTTATGAATAAAAAAACAGACCTAGTGAAATATCAACATCAATCTATTCAGTGTGTAACCTATTTTTGTTGCCTAGTACAGGCCAACCCAAAGTCATTATTATACACAGATATTGGGGCCATATACACTTAGTAAAGATTGCCACAATAGACAATATGATACCCTGTCACAAATACACTTATTATTAACTAGACCTCTCATGATAATTACTATATCGACTTATCGTTCAATACATGATATATGGAAGAATTTTTGGGGGCCAATATTTATTGAGGGACTTTTTCTTTGCACTAGTGGGGAACTTTTTGTAATTTCTTGTTCTTGATTTGACCTTTAGATGGTTAATTAAGTGTTAAATGTTTCATGTATTTATTGCAGCTCATGTTCATTGACAGTGCTGTACATATAGAATAGTTTTAAGGGGTAATCCTGCTTTGGGATTATTGTGTCAGTGACAAAATAGCATTCGGTATATCGTGTATATTTTCTCAACCAATATATTACTCTTCAAAATTTGTTATCGTGACAGGCTTACTATGAGAATTACTATTACTACATAAAGATGACAAAGGCATCTTCTGGTCCAACTGAGCCATTGTACTTTTGCCATCTCACAATAACACGAACACTGCAGCAGAATGAATGGCTCTCTATTGAAGCACCCAGACTTGCGTTGATGCACTGAATTTTGACCCTTTTTTTCATTGACCCTTTTGCCAATGAGATATTGAGTGGGATGCTTGATAACTGGGACCTCCTATATACAATTGAAATTTTAAATATTGCAAAGGGTAAGAGTAAGAAGTTCAAATGAATTATTAAATTATTGGTTTTGGTCAATGCATCATAGTAATTCACACACAACTCACAGGCAGAAATGAAGAGCTTGGCTTATGCTCATGGTTGTATTCAAAGTAAGGTGTGGTAATAATGGGGCATAGATGTGCCACTTAACCTTGATGGTTTAAATCACTGTAACTAGCATGCCATCTAATCATAATGCATTACTATTTATTATTTAATTATATTTCTCTTGCCTTTGTTGGCATTAAATTGGGACACTAGCTAACTCATGCAGATTTTGCATCTAAAGCAGCCAGTAAATGAGAGAGATTTATATGCAACAATAAAGTACTTAGTAGTTGTACTTAACCTTCTTCTACAGGGCTCCCGCTGAATGCCTCCTGCCAAGCCTAGTTGTTTATGTAGCTTGCGCTAGTCTATACTTGATTTGTACTTTTGTGAAACCTCCCGGGTTTCTCTTGAACACTCAACTCCACATTTGGGTTTGGTAAAGAATTTAAAGCATTAGTGAAAATTCATCATGGGATCTTGCGGTGAGGGAGGCATAGTTCGGCTCAACAGTTAGTTTAGCAAGTTCTTCATGTCTCTGTCCATAGATTGCCATTCTGTTTTTTATTATGAAATTTTAGCTGTGTTAGTTGAAGCATGCAGCGTTGACTGAGTGTATTTTGGAGAAGAATGCTTGGGGCTTCCTCAGTGGGACCATATGTGCACGGCTGTACGTCAGAAGGGCGGAGGAGGAGCGGGGGGAATGTTACACGTTGGCTGTGAATGTTGAGATGAGGCCAGTGTTTGGCTCACACTGCTCTCCAATGCCCGTGTACAGTGTTCCCCCCTCCTTTCATCACTCCATCCCACCCCCTCTTTCCTTTTTCAATAAATGATCCTTTTGTTCGCGTGTTGTGCCGCACTGGGCTGACAGACCTAAGCAGGGCCCTGTCCATAGACCCTCCTCAAATTCACTCTGTAATTTGCGTCTTCTGTGTTCTTTTCAAAGTTCTTAAGACGCCCTCCCCAGGTTTGAATCCAGTCCATGCCATTGTGTGTTGTGTTTTCAATTCTCCCTCACATCTTTGTCCTTGTGTGACATCAAGACTGGCAGATTTTTGAAATTCCTTCCTTCCCTTCTGCTCACTACGTGCTCTTTTGTTCAACCGATTCTCATCTTTTGGCGCCTTCTCTTTTGTCACCAGATCATTATAGAGAAGGGGACTCTTTGCTGGAACAGTTTGACTCAAAAGAAATCTAGAATTAAGTGAAACTCTATTTAAGTGCAGGGCAACCCAACTTAAAACACCCCAGTTATCTGTCATTACAGGGTTTTAACTCCGACAAGCAGTGACTTGTATAGGAACTGTGTGTCTCAAGTGTGCTTGGTTTGGCATAGCCTTCTGAGAGCTAAAAAAGAACAGCAGTAGTGGGAAGTGTGCCAACAACAATCCTGTTGGACACCACTTATGTAATGCACAATGCATAAAAATACTTTTATTCAGCTTAGAAGCAAATTTATCATTTTACTGTTTTGTATTTTTATCAAATTTTAACTAATAACCTCTCCTGTGCAATTGTTTAAAATATGTACTGCATGCCACTGACTCCCCACAACCAGAGGATTCCCTTGACCTTCACTAAAACAGGGGGAGCATGGCTTTACAACATCTTTCAGACAAAATGTTTTAATTTAATATTAAATCATGCACCACTCCCACAGCCCCTGCAGTAAATAAACATGCAAGAGAATCTTATTATGTGCACTCCCAGTTGTCCCTTAGAGATTTTATTTCTTCTCCATCTGGCAGAGGGTGTTTGCCAACCTCAAAATAACCTGTGGCACTTTCAAAACATTTCCCAGAGAGACTATCTTTGAGAAAAATAAAATGATGAATTGGATTTTTGATAGTGCTCTTAATCTAGACTGGGGTCAATTAAGTTTAATTTTTAATTCTAAAGTCATTCTGTAATGACACCTCTTCACACTCTTAATTAATTTCTAAGAGCAATGTCAGAACTGAAATCGCAGGTATGAATGCAAAAACAACTCCAAACATCTGATTTAAAATGACACATAACATGGTCAAGAGCACATATTTGCAGTTTCAACAAATTCAAAAGAATGCTGATTTTAGATAATGGCATCTTTGTCCTACATGGTGCGACAGTCCGGGCCAGCGGTAGGTTAGACCAACAGCACTACTGTTATGTAAAGCACCACCACGTGGATGGGACATGACCTCAGTCTGTGTAGTTGTGTGCATCTGTGTGCAAGTGCTGAAGGCAGACACAGCTCCAGTTTGCAACACAGCCCCTTAACTCACAACTAAACCATTCAATATGTTCAAATAATTGCAGATGTGGAAATATAAAAAAACTGTATCACTGTAAAATGTATTCTTGAGAAATGAATAATCTAAATATAATCAAGATACTGTCCACATTTGCACTGATACGTCTTTTGATGATGTTATGATGCTGTTGGATGACCTCCAGCAATGCTTAGTTGGCAAGGTGGGAGATTAGCACTTGATTAAGTTTGAAGCTTGTAAAAAACATTAATTTACTGGCAATTTAACTTCTAATTAGCCTCTAAGCTTGTCCACTCTCTCTTGCTCCACACACACATCATTTCAATATAAACAGAAATGACTCACCTACATGTTGAACTATGATATGTACTCTCCATTCTTCAACCTTGGTTTTGTTTCCTAACCTAATTTCTGCTTCCTGCATGTGCGTTACCCCCATGTGTAGATGAGGTTACAAAAAGACGTGTATATAGGCTCAAGCCAAGGCCATGTAATTGTCTAAAGTTGTTTTGGTATGAGTGGTGGGTTCAGGGAGTCACCAAACAGTGCGTACATAGCAACAATTCTGTAGTGTTTGGGTTAAGTAGAGTGTTGAAAGCTGCCTTTTGATCCGTGTGTGCGTTTTAGCACTGGAAAGCTGAGGAGTTCTTTCCCAGTGAATCCAAAAACAGACTTTGATGAGGTCATCCACACTCCAGCGGGAAGGGTTCATCCCAGACCTCCTCTTCTGTCTAATTAGGCGGATCTCACGGCTGGAACAGTAATCCGAATAGAATACAAAACATGTGCATCAGCTCTGTGGCTGGTATGAGGCTTTGTCCAGCGGCTGTTTGTGATAGGACAGTCCCCTCGATAAAACAGCAGCTGGCCAGTACGTTTCTATTCAAGTGTATTTATTTAACACTTTTAAAAACTACTTCAGCTGCTTGGTAGGCATTTTAAGAGCTTTTGTACATCCATTTAAGATTAAAAAGTCTTGTATCAATTCGCTAGGGCAAACATTAACTACTTTAGTAATCGAATAATTTTTTCGGGACCATATAGTCTCTAAAACATGGCAAATGTTAAGCAAACAGGTTTTATGACTACTTTAAAATGATACTGGAAACATTTAGATTTGGTGTTTTTGGAAGAAAAAAACTATTGTCTGTAAATGTTTGTCAGGATGTTTTCGAGCAACATCACTTCATCTGGGTTAAATTGAATAAAAATCTCATTCACATGCTTTATGCAGTACAAACAACTAACTGATTAATTCAATGACTAAACACTAGACTAACTTAAAAAAAATAGTTTAGTTGCAGTCCCACTATTTATTACTAATACAAAAATGCCATGTTTTAAGTGAAAACAAAGAAGTACGTGCCTTAATGCACTTGTCAAACTGTGTCGAAATAAAAACTTAACAGGGGCACAATAAGAATAATGTTGGACAATTAATGAAGTACCTTTTTACATTTTACATTTTATTTTCAAGACGCCATTGTGATAATCAATCCCCTTTTTCACCACTACTTATTTTGTTCTCCACTTCTATTTTCTTAATTGTTCTGGTACAAATGAAAACAAATTTGCTGCTATCCATAGGAGGTGTCAACAACTTAACAGCTCTTTGTTGTGATGATGTTTGCGGTGACGTCATCTCCCATTGGGTACCACGTTTTTTTAATGCCGAAGTTAGCGGACCTCTCTACCAGGGTTTCTTTTATTAAGTCATTTTAGATCAATATTGTGATTTAAAATGTCCAGATTACAATTTAATGATCCACGGATGCCAGATTGTAACTGTACAGCGGACAATAGATCTTAAAACAATGTATATAATGTATATTTCAGTCAGATGGAGAAGTTTGTTTGGCAATCAATTTATTTTCTTGCAATATAGATGATTGTGTTTGCCAATATATAATGCAGCCCTACCCAAATCTCAATAATATCAGATCATTCACTAGATGTATTTATTGTTATGAAAGTGTGTCTTTCATTTATCTGGGATCTACATTGGATCATTGTACATTTTATTGCCAGGTTCTTTCCAGCCTCTCTGCTATGTATCTTTTACCATGATCTGTAAAAGTCCCACTGTGGAAAATGAGACAGTATCATCAATCTTTGTGGGATATTATAAATGTAGGCCCGTAGGAACTCTTATGGGAAAACTAGGGGACTTTGATTCTTTGTGTAAACTAAATACATACAGTAAATGCACACCTGTAAAAGGGTGTTTTGAAGTTTAAAGTCCAAACATCTCTCTTTCCACTGAAGGGCGTGTTGTCATTTCAGGTTAAAAAAAGTCAGTTTATTGCTCAGTGATGCAGGTGCACACCAGATGTAAAGATAACCCTGAGAATCTATGTCAGTTACGGTTTGTCAAGATAACTGTTGTTCTGTAGCAAGCTGCATAAGTCAGCATTGCAGGGTAAAGCATTAATCTTATAAATCTACAAAACCACAGACCATAAGAACATAGTTATTGTCTCAACACACCTTGCACCTACTGCTCTCTAACAATTTTCTCCTAATTGTTTTATACTTTTGACCCTTATAAAGCTGCAGGTGCATGGGTGTATGGGATGTAATTACCTCAACACAGTTAGTCATGGAATGAGTTCAGACATATTAAAGGCACTGTACCTTATTTTTACAATCTTGAAAAATAGTACTAGTTCATCAAAATGATAATAGTAATAACTTCAGTGCAGACGTATTCCTAATCATTCACCGTGATGAGTCTGGTCTCTGAAACTTGTGAAAAGCACTTACAGAGAGTAATTTTGCAGACACACCGCATGCTAACAGTGCATCAGCTTTAATTTGTGGTTTGTGGATAAGAAAAATGCTTTATAATCAGATGCAAACAGCAGTCTCCTTTTGAGACCTAAGAGCTGATTTTACAATTTATCAGTACTGGGGCAAGACAAATTTTACTTTATTACAATCATATCTATGTAGACAGATCTTTTTTATCATAATGCTTAAACCAATACCAAATATTGTTGTCACAATACTAAAATTTCAAACATGATTTCAGTGCTAAGGAATAGACTTGATACAGCAAAGATAATGAAAAACACTTTCTTTAGACAATAGAATGTGATTTTCTGCATTTAATCATAGTACTTTCTTTTAAATTATCTTTATATTACCATGTGATGTTTATATCTGTGTAACCCCTCAGTCGTCCAGGTAGGTTCCACAGTGGTCCATAGGTGTTTATTAGTCTACGTGGTCTTATACCTGTTCTGATACAGCTCAAGATCATTCTAAAGTTATTCCGGAACGGTTCATTTCTGTCCTGTGAATGTGTCAGATTTTTGATACTTTTGACCACCCATAATTCCAAATGTAGCAGGTGTAGCGTGTCATTCTAAAAGCCTGGAAGAAAAAATGCTAACACCCTCATCTTTGTCTTGTCTTCTTTTACAATGATCTGTTTACAGTATGACGGTGATGAATGACAGCCGCTCTTGCATGTAACACAAAATCAATCAGGCCTTTCCTTAGGGGACCTGTGTTTCCTGACAGAAAAGATTCTCTCTTCAAGACAGGTCTGTTTCCATGTTAGTTACTTTAAGAAACAGAACCCAGTATGTTGCTTGCAGCCCAACCTAAGTGAATAGTGAAGTACTTTGGTTTGCATTGATCTCGTGGCTTAGTCATCACTTACATAAAAGTAGTTGCTTGTGAGTCGATCGACTTTACCCAAGGCTCTCTGTGCAAGGCCAATCTTTCATTGATAAACAGGATATATATAGAGAGGGTGTTTGTGCGTCATTCTGAAGAAAAAAGTCAAAAGTAAATGGAAAGTTACTTGCAGATTCACTGTCTCTTGTATTACTTTAAAAGGCCTATTCATTTTATTCATACACTCAATGGTGTGGGACAAGGCATGACCTCCTTACCTTCTAGTTTATAATGCCACAATTGACATCAAGTGACAAGAAAAGATTAAAGAAACAAAAGTGAAACATATTTCCCTTTGTATTGAGTGGGTGCGCTAAAGCTTTAATGACGATAAACCTGTTTCTCCTTAGTCTACATTGCTTTCATCTCATTTTTTAGGTCCTGCCTCTGCCTTTTACAAACAAGATATCCTTCAACATATATCCTATTCATAAGTTTCTATAGGTAAGATTTTGAGGACATTTAACCATTCAAAAATCCGAATGTTGAGTTTTGAATACTGAATCGCTATGGCAACGATGCAGATTTTTCATCACACTGAAACCCATGCATTTTTTTTTTTTTTTTTTTACATGTTATGATGGTAAACAACAAAGTCTGCGTCATACTGTATTTGCATTGCCGTGGTGACTGGCTATGATAACTTATTCATTTAGTGCACCGGTGTCTACTCTCACTCCCCCGCTGCCTCCTTCTGCTCGTCTAGCACCTCGTTATCACTAGTTTTTTGTTCATTCATCTTCCCAGGACCTTGACCACATTTCACTTTAGGCTTGTCCCAAGACATAGTTGTAGTTTGTGGCCAAGATGTTTTTTTTTCCTTTTTTTTTTACATGATAAGGAGAAACAGAGGTCAATGCCAATAGGTGAGACTGGTGTAGCTTCATTTTTTCACTGTGTCACATGTAGTAGATCAACTGATAAGACAAGGTCTAGATCTGTGCGCGGTGGTGATTAATTCCTGTAATTTCAGGCGCTAACTTAGTATCTAATTTCCAGAAACCTGGTTGTAATGGATAACTTCCACCTTAACCCTAACCTAAGGGGTATCGCTTGCATTACACTTTTTTTTTTTTTTTTTCTGTTTGTGTTGTGGGTTCTCTTGATTTTGGCAAAACATTAAAAATGTGACTGACAGTATGAACGGCTAGACATTAATTGTGCTCTGAGTGATTTTTATGTTAATTTGTGGATTCAATTAGTAGTAGTTTAATTAATTCCATGAAATTTAAATGGAAAAAAAAATAATTGGTTGTTCTTAATGAATACTAATGGATCTAGTGAAGAATAAAACTACACAGGGTGCCTATCCTAGATAAATGGCCAATGCTGTGTTGCAAACCTTAAAACCTATGGCATAAATTAGTCATGTTATGTGGATAAAAATAATTTGTAGTTCTGTGTCAGTGTGGAATTACAGCAGGTAAGCTTCAGTAGAATAACTGTAGCCGTGTGCCTGAAGCTTGCCATAGTCGGGAGTATACAGTGGGATATGCTAGTAGTAGAAATTGAACCTCCAGTGTTTGTTTGCCTGAGGACCGGTCCACAGCAGTGCAAGCAAGGCTCTTTCACCCTCTTCCTGTGGAGTTCTGATCTCCTGCCAGGCCAAACGAATGGTAATTAGGTTGTAAAACCTCAGCTAATGGCTTACTACTCTGGTCATGTTTTGACTGACTAGTGCCTTCACATGCAGTTGGCACATAGACTCATAGAGGAACAAGAGGAGAATGAATTGTACTGGCAGCTTGGTCAGTCAAAGAGGCGCCTCTGGACAAAACCAAATGTGTGTTTGGAGGAGGCCACCGAACCTGTCATTGAAAGTGACAGAGCTGCATTCAATTACAACACCTGTTTTCAACGCTCTTCACTTACATAATAGTCATGAATATAAATGCTGTGCAAACTTGAAGAGCAAGTGTAGAAATAACTAAACGGGTACTTAAATAAATACAGAATTGTAGTTGGCATTTTGTCCCTGTAGACATTGATCAGAGAGACCAGTAATGATGCAATGTCTGTGTATTATGTTTAAAACTCTTTTAATTTAAAACTTATGAGAGACTGAATCATTCCACTCATTAAATGATAAGATGCAAGTCTAGTCTAGTTTGAAGGCAAATGCTTAATCTTGGTCACTTCAGTCTTGAAATCCAGTGTTGGTTTCTTTCTTGTGGTTTTATGTTTTATGCACATTCTTATTATAAACCATTTCCTTTCCTAAAATCCTACCTAAGAAGTGGCACATTCCTCTTAAGTCCTCCACTCTTGTCTGGCTGTGGACCTCTATGAATAGGGGAAATCCCAGACAGCCTGTCCAGTCACCTTTTTGAGGAAATGAGGATCAAACCAAAGCAGCTCAGCTAATGGCCAAAGTAGCCCTCTCTGACCTGACGCCAGGCTTTCATAGACTACTACCACTCACATGGCCTCTGTCCCTTTCGTCAATACTGTTTTTTGCTCATTGAATTCTTCACAAAGCACATCATCACTCTTGCTTCCGTCTTTTTGTCTCCTTTTTGGGACCCCCAGTTGAGTTTAGTTTGCACACAAGACTTAACTTTTTTGTCTAATAATAATGCTGCACAGATTAAAGGGCTAGGGTTTGATTGAACAAATGCTTATAGAGAAGTTGAAACCACTCGTCAAAAGAAGATGGCTGACAAGATTCATAGTGTAGCGTGATCCAAGGTGAGATTGTGAAAACTGACATATTGTGAAAACCTTGCTGTTGTTTGCCTTGAAGTTAAAGGTTGCCAACCCCTACTATAGAGCCTCACCTTAACACCCAAAGAGCCATTTGGACCCAGTTTCCACGGAAAAGAAAACACTGGGAGCTGCAAATACTTTTTGGCTTTTCTAAAATGAAGATAACACTGTATATATAGTTTTTTTTACCTTTACGCTTTGTATAAACTATAGTATTTGCAAAAAATCTGCATAAATATTTATTTTACCTGGTTAATGGGACTTCTGCTCCTCAACCTTTGCACAAAGCGTCTGCAGAGAGAGGCTGTATGAAATCACTTTCATCTTTACGTATGACTGTAAGCTGTCTGAGGCGTGAACGGTGTTTATTTTGAACATCGTTCATTTTGGAGAATAGCTGCTCACATACGTATGTGGATCCGAAGATTGACAGGACTCCAAATGCATATTTCTTCATGTTCACGTAGGTGTTGTGGATGGACAGTCTTGATGAATGCACAGTGTTTTGGGGGGTATACTGGCTTCCACGAGTGTGACACTTATTTTGAGCAACAGAAAATAATAAAATATATAATTTTATTTAAATATTTCAAAATCACAATCTTCCAATTTAAAATTACAATTAAAAAAAGAACTAACACAAATAAAATACACTTCAATTAAATACTTAAATTTATTTTCCCAAGGCACGCGGAGCCGCAGTTACAAGGATGAAAGAGCCGCGGGTTGCCCACCCTTTGCTCTAGTGGAAAGTGCATTTCTGAGTATATTTAAGTACTCAGAAATTCACAGAAAACTACATTTATTTCAGCTCTGGATTTTTTTTTAACAATATTGTATATTTAGAATAGGTTTTTAGGGGTAATCCTGCTTTAGGGTTATTGTGTCAATGGCATAAATTAGTTTCAATATTATTGTTTATTGTCTATATCTTTGTCATCAATATATTGCGCGTTAAAATTTGGTCTTGTGACAGGTCTAAGCGCTACTTGTTTTGACTACCCTATTATCTATAATGTTTTGGCTTAAAAGTAACAAAGCAATTGAAAGTTTGTTTCATGCAACAGAATAATGCACCCTCTTATCCACATGTATATGCATTACTTCCTTTGTCATATCTGATGGGGGGCAATAGTATGAGAAGCAGTGGTGACCTTATCGACATGTTTGTGCTTTAGCGGTGAATGTACATAGCTCTTGTGTGAGTATTTGGCAGTGGGCCAGGTTGCCGGGATGGGGCAGGATCCCGGCTACAGAGCGCTGATTGTGCTGCTCTGTGGTATGGGATGTATGCCGGGCCTAGGGAGCTCCAAGAGGAACCGTGCAGCCACCCACAGGCCCACAGGGGTGAGCGAGTGCATGGAGGAGGAGGGTCCGCTTCCCTCTTTCACACACTTCTTATTTGTCTGATTTTTCCACCCTCCCTCCATCCGCCCTCACTGCTCGCTCCCAGGGACACTTCTCAGCAATGTTTTCAGGGGGGAATTTTTTTTTTACCCCTTCATTTTGTTGTAAACTGTAATCCTGCCCCTGTAAGGCTGCACACTTTATGTTATAGTGGAATGTCAATGTGATATAGGCCAGTATTTCAAGCAAGTAGTAGTACGCAGATGAGGAATGTATAGAACAATATACTGTGATCAAATCAAAATCACAATTTGAGTTGGTGCATTTATCAAATTGCAAAGGCTGCTATTATTTTGATAATAGAATATCCTCCATAAAGAACACTATATTATTATTTTAATATAAAAAAGTATCTGTTTATACATTTATTACAAATCAAATCGTAATACTTTTTTCCAAAATCATGCAGTCCTACTGCAAATATAGGATACAAGTATAAACATTCTGGTTTGATCTTCAGTTTTAACTAGGTCCAAGTTTTGACCAGTTATTTCAGAGCCTGATATGGTATGTTGCTAATACTATTGGTAGCTTTTTTAGTGTAGTCCAGCCCTAGTCTGTAGTTTGATCTATCTGCCTGACTGTTCACAGGGTACCGCTCAGCTGTTCTTCTCCTAACTGGGTTTGTCGGTAAAGAGCTTAAGGCTGGTGGGCGCTGGAGAGTACTAAGCTGATTAGCGTCTGCTAACGAGCCACTTCTCACATGGAAACTGTGTGTGCTCGCTGTCTGCCTTTGCACTGTTTATGACAGCGCTGGCTTTCGATGCATAATTATCCACAGACTTGGTGTATGTGCGTTATACATGGGTCAGGTGATGCAGGCTTTAGCGTCCCAAATGCGGGGTCAGAGTTAAACCGGGGGTCAGATTAAGTGTTGCGCTGGTGGTCAGGGTCCAGTGGAGAGGGTCAAGTTATTCTCAGAGGAGCTGACAGCAAAGCTGTATCCCACACAGGCTCAATCTGACTGGGCTATGAGTTGGGCCCAATTAAGCCATTTCAGATCAGATGACTGTTGAGTAGCTACTTGCTGTCCCACTGGGGATTAGGGATACGCAGTTATGGAGCAAAGAGATGGTCACACAAACCTTTGTCTCGCTAGATTTTCACACAGCAATTAATTGTCTCTCACCTCCCCTCTCCTCTGTTTTTCCAAAAATTATATATTTTAAGTCCTTAAATAACTTCTTTTTAAAAATGCTTCCCAGGGTCAGTAGTTGCAGCCTTGTTTTCCACCTTTACAATCATGTAGATTGTATCTTGGAAAAATAGCTGTTTATGCTAATTAAAATGTTAAGTTCACATTCTTGTTATGTAATGCTGTCATTTACAGTAATGCACTTTTATCAAAAGAAACCCCAGTGTAAGCTAACCCTGGTGTCAGTCAACTACAGTCGTTTACAGTTCGTCATTATGCAATGGAATAGTGGCCAAACGGGTTACAGATTTTTATGGTATTCATTATCTTACTGTGCAACATCATTCAACAATCCAAAATAAATGTACATATCTACTCAGCACCTGGAAATTGGAGTTGTTTCCCCCAAACCTACAAGTTGAGTGTTTTAAATTGGTCACAATGAGGATCATGAGACGGTTGGGGCCATCTTTCAACCACACATACATGTTACATAACACTGCCCAAGGAAGCCTATAGCCTAAACACACATGGCCAATATATTTTAGTTACCTAACCTTGTCAGCCTGACCCTTTACGCGCTGAGACACATTTAGCTAACTTGACAAAACAAATAGAACTTGCCCTCTGACTAGTACTTTTATTCTTAAAAATGTGAAGGTACAGACGGTCACCTTTGTGTCCTTATGTAACTAGATCGAATCATGAAGATGTTTGCTCTGTGCTGCCATTATTGGCCTGAAAATGGTCATTAACCTTTACACAGCAGCCTCACCTCGACGTCACCCCGCGTCAGCGATATAGCCAGAACTAAACGGTACAGCTAACAGTTTCCTGCACTTTGGAGAATTTTCTTTTATTAAGTTGTATTTGGGTACAGGATGTGTGGAAATGGTGTTCCCGTTTAGTACAACTGACGTCTTGCTTCAAAGATCAAAGCCAATTGTTTTGATGGCAGTCCTACTCCTAGAAAATTGACAATTTAAACAAGTACAACAGAAAAGACCACAACCAGGCAATACAAAACGTAATCATTTTTTCAAATATGTCAGCCTTATATAAGTAGCCCGTGCACAGAAAGTGTTTGTATTTTAGGGGTACCACTTGTAATTTGATTAGAATGTTCCACAATGACATTACAACTAAATCTCCATAGACACGAGAAGGTGATGCCATTAGACCAGGTTACAAGGCAGATCAGTGGAGAGGCAACCCCACACTAAGTGTGAATATATGTAACAGCTGTAATTGAATGCAAGATAGATATGTTTAATGCCATATTGTGGAACATTCCAGGCGAAGCAAACCTCTCCATCGAGAGAGCAGATGACAGACCATAAAAGTTACAAAGTGCTCCTTTAACATACTAAACCTAGAAACTCAACACCATGGGATGATTGCTTCACATAAAATAAGTAAAATAAATGTGATTATGTTTTTTTTGTTTTTTGTTTTTCTTCAGTGTACCACTCATGTGATGGATGGGTTTTGCTGCTCATTGGTCTGGCTCAGCTAAAGAGTGCAGGGGACATTTAGCAACATCAGCAACAGGGATTACATTGTGTCCTGAATCAGCTGAGGGTCAGATGCAGTCGGACAGTGGAGGTGAATGAGAAAAGCCTCACTAATCTAAACCCTTCATGTATGTGGCTTTTATAAATGGGAATTACAAACCTAGAATTCAGTCATGGTTTGCACAGTCCAGCCTCCCACTGTACCAGGGTTTGTTTTCCTTCCACTGAAGCATCACGTAGCATGCATTTTTCAGTGCCAACTTTAAATGGTCCGGAAACCACACCCTCTCAAACAGAATCAGACTTAATGCAATGGTGGGCAGCTAATTGTGTGGTAATGATCTGAATATAAACTTCTCCCTATTGATGATGTAACAATGGGTCAAATAAAAAAGTGTTTTTCATTACTCTGTTGGCAAGATGGCTTAAGTGATCATAATTTGACGCCGTCTAAATGCTACTGTGATACTCAAGTAATTTCTTTTTTTGCAATGGTGGGCAGATTTTTATTGTACAGTGGTCCCTCGTTTATCGTGGGGGTCACGTTCGCAATAGGCGAAATCCGCAAAGTAGTCAGCTTTTTTTACAATTATTATGTTTTAAGGCTGTAAAACCCCTCACCACACACTTTATACACTTTTCTCAGACAGGTATTAGTAAAAAATTGCATTTAAAAAACCCGCAAGACAGCGAGGCCGTGAAAGGTGAACCGCGTTACAGTGAGGGACAAGTGTAATATGATAAGATTTGAGCTGTAGAGGGTCAAATAAGTAATGTCTACGGTTAAATGTTGGTTCATTCTGTTGTTTACATGTTGTAAAAACGGTTTACTAGGATAATCTCACTTTATTTTAATTGTATGAGTGGCATACAGTATCAGTATTACTATTATCATAATATTTCTCTGTAACAATATATTGCGCTTAAGATTTGTTATCGTGACAGGAGTACTTACTGTTCTTGACTACTACAGCTGTTTACTAGTAACTCCTGTGAAAGAATTTGAATGACTTTTGAATGATTTGAATCCCACTTTTGACATGCCTTGAAGGTGGAAAAGCATTATATAAAAATGTGACCATTTAAATAGTTTTATTAACTCAATAGATACAATATTTTCTGCGTATCTTAAGGCCAATGTCTGGGCACGTCTGTTTTATTCTTTGAGCCATTACTAGCTACACTTAATTGCTTTATATTATGTTGTTTTGCTTTTCCTCCCATCATCTCATCTCAGACATGCACAACGACACCCTCCACCTCCACTTTCACAATGAAGGTGCCCAACGCTCCTGTTTGCTCATTAGTGCAACCTTGTCAGGAACAAACAACTAGATTAGATTTAATATAAAAGAAGAGGAGGGAGGGGATGTGAGGGAGTGGAGAAGCAACATGTGGTATCTAGACTGTAGTGTATTGGCTTAATGACATGGGTTGCATTCAGGAGCAGCAGTCCAGCAAAGCAGCTAAAACGAACGTGACACCATTAATACTGATTTTTTTTTTTTTTTTTCCCCCCCTAAGTATCATCTGCATGTGTGGGCGCAGCGTGATCCTGTTGCTTTTGACTCCTCCTGAATATAAATAAATGTAGGCCCTCCGCTTGTACAAACATCACATGGAAATGTAGATAATGCGTCATCGGAGTGCTGCTTTGAGCTTTGTGTCTAAGAGGATACGATTGGTGCACATGGCATTTAGAAGGACACTGCAATGAAAAGCATACATTCACTTGTTAAAGAAGGGGTATTATGCAAAATCTTTAGCTTTTTATCATGTTATAACATTGTTCCCTCATCAAAAAACATGCTAGAAGAGGTTTTAGATATTAGCTGTGCATGTTTGAGTAATTTTGCGATCTCTACCAGGCCCTATTCGATTCTGTGTAATCCTTCCCCCCCGAACCTAAGTCATCCATGCTCCCACACAACAATTATCCACAAATAAAAAAAACATGATACAAAACTGTACATAACAATTTGCCAAACCTGATGAGATGTGCAATAGTTTCATTAGCGGAATGCACACTGATTGTGTGATAGTGCTCTAAAGGGGGAGTGACTTATCGTGGGAAGCAAAGAGGGGAGACTCAGAGCACCGATAACAAAAGTGAAACTTACAAAGCATGTTAAGACGTTTCGGCAAATACAGCATTTTCAAAACAATAAAAAGTAACATGGTGATCAAAATATGTTAGGTGTTATCAATTAATACCTCTCTTTAATAGTATGTGGACAGTACTGAGACCTTATGTGGTGAAACTGTAACCAGCCAACAGCACTATCACCTGACTGAGCAAGGATGCACTAGAGGGTTGACATACCAATGGGATTAGTGTGCCCTTTTAGACTATTTGACTTGTTTGCCATTTATTATGCTGGGTGCAAACAAGCATTTGTCCAGTGTCCTCAAATTGCTAAAAGCTGAAAAATGGACAGTCTAAGAAGATAAATTAGTCTGGTGTTTTTGGTCTGTAGTGGACAGTTTTTATGGGTAATAAATTAATAAATGTTTTCAAATGGATTGCCTTTACAAAGTATTAGAATGCTGCCTTGTTGATTTAGTTCCCTGCTGTAGTCTGTTTTTCTATTGCAATATCTCATTCTAATGTCATTCTGCACTTTTGCTCGCATTAGCTCCCACTTTTTCTCAAACATTCAATATTTCATCTGCAGCCTCTAATAAAAGGCTTAACATGAGGAGTGAGGCAGTCCAGAGTCCAGACCAAATGTACAGACAGTGCCGACATGGTGCCAGGGAAAGTGGGCAGAAAGTATCCAATATAGGAGTATAGGATTCTTCCCTGATGTTTTCCTCCTCCTTTGGCGACGCTGTGAAGGTGAACAGTGTCGCTAGGAGCCTCCACAAGGTTGGTAGATAAATATTTGTGGTGTGTGTTGGCCAAGTCCCTGTCTGCCCACATAGAGCCACTCTCACACACACTCTCAGTAACCAACATCTGAGGAATCCCGCACTGTCAATCTCTGTATTTGCACATCCATACTATATTCATATATCCCCTATGCATGCACTGCGGCTTCTTCAAGTCCTAGTTAGTAAGTCAATATGAAGGGGTAGCCTCCAGCAAGTGTTTGCACTGCTGTGGTGTGAGGGCTCAGGCGTTTCTATTAATAATTACACCGTTCATCATCAGACTGAGGAAGGGGGCTTAGACACACTGCGAAACCAGCCTTGGCACCCATTTCTAAACACACAGGGCAGATTGCAATATAAAGGGCATTTTATTTGACCCTGTAACTGCACTCGTTCAACTGCACTTTGGAGTTTGAGAGGCACATCATTACTTAATTCTTTCTTTTCATATTTTAGGAATATCTGCTCATGTGAATCCTGGTGGTAAAGTTCTTCAAGTTTGAGCGTGTATGAATATGTAAATGAGTAATTAAAGCATCAACCCAGATATTACCTTTTATAACTTGTCTACAGAGTCTTGTGGTGAAAAGCAGAATGGCCTTGACACTGTGATCTGTGCTTTTGAAGATCAGAGGTGAGATGTGGGTCTCAACACATGCAACCATTTTGGTGCAATACGTCTTCTGTTACATTGGTGTGCTCACGTCTGAGCGACAGAGCAAGGCACTTCTAGCATTACCCATATCTCCTCCTGTCTCTCGCCATATATCACCACTGACATCAGTCTCTGTGGAGGCCTTCACTTTGGCAGAAAGCAGCAGAACTGGTGGAGCGGAGGGAGCGGTCCATGGTCACAAACAATGACTGAGGCTGAATGAATGAGAAAGTATTGGCCAAAACACTTTGGTCGTTTTGGATTAAGCCGTTAGTATTCTATCCAGGGACAGGACGTCCCATGTCAGATTTTAGTACAGTAGCCAGTTTCTGTTACACAAGGGTGCCCATGGTTAGCTGCTCAATTTACAACCACTTAAATAGATACACAAAGTAATAAAGAAGAACATTTTCTCAAGTGTGTCTATTGTTATATTATACCTTACCCATTAAGTGGCATTATAGTTGATGTCCATCAATGTTTCCAGTTATTGCCATAGGTAATGTAGCCATTAATTATGTTTTATCACATTCATTTTGAATTATTGATTCTAATTGGAAACATCTACAAGAAATTATTTACTGTGTATATGCCCATTGTGTTACTGCCCTTGTAATTTGCAAGCATAATGTTCTATTATGCAGATTTTTTAATTTAAATCTATGTGCTGCGTGCCTACATATGACCTTTACATTACGCCCATTTAGATTAAATATCTCTATATAGAGAATACTAAGCTGGCATTTTAAACTTGCTATCTATAAGCCAGTTACTGAAAGCAATTTTCTCACTGTTGCTGTTCAAAGCATGTGCATAAATCCCTCCCTCGTCCTAATTGCTCTGAGTGCGTTCCTTTAGTGTTTACCACCTGTTGACAGTCGGGTAGTAAAGCTGCGTGGGTGACTGCTTCTTGACAGGATCACAAAGGCTGAGCATGTGATCTGATGCCACAAAAGCATTTTTTTTTTTTTTTGTCAGTTTTCACAAACACTGCACAGCGTCTCATGGCACCCATCTCCCTTTGTCCTATTCTATCTTTTAAAAATTGAAATAATCCCAATTGTATTTTGAGCATTGTAATTGTACATAACAAACCTTTTCACCAAGTCAATGGCATTAATAAATCAAAGTTAAAAAATCTATCTAGAAGTCATATTTCAAAATGTATCTAAATGTATAATAGAAAGTAATCATTAGACCAATCAACTAAATAAAAAATAATAGTGGTTAGATTTGGCCCTTCCTCCGTATTACTCCTACTTTGCAGAATATAAAAGTTCTTGAGCCTCTATGGATTCATTTTACAGTTATTTGAAAACATCACAAAACCGTCACATTAATAACCTTTTAGTGTATTACGTGAAAATGGCTTTGTCTCCACTTCTATCCCTCGAGATTTAATAACGCCTTGTCACTTGGCTGTCTGCACATGTGGGTGTTTGCACTTTTCCTCTGAGAGTGCCTCTTCACTGTACCGTCTGCTCATATTGTGTGTATATATTTCCTGGATAAATAGCAGGCCCCATGCTGTTTCATCTGCTGCAGATTTGATTGACAGCCGCAGGGTTGAAAGTGGGACGGAGCTTGTGTGAAAGAGCAATATGCATTTAGAGCAACTATGCACCACACCTTTTTTCAATCCCATCCGTTACTTCACTCCTCCGGACAGCACTGTAATGTATGGAAATTTACAGCTGAGTATTAAGAGAAATAGTGCTGTGTGTTCTCTCATAGGGTTTAAACCAAAGAGCCATGATTGTTTTAGTAGTATTAAAGGATTTACTTTGACTAAGGGTACAATACAAAGCCCCAGTCAGCAAATAAGAAAAAAAGAAAATGTTATTTGCCAAGGTCTTAAATTTCAGTAAGTGTATTTTGCATTCTGAAATACAATTCTTATACTTCTCCTGCACTAGTCTTTTTAAAAGGGGTCATAATTTTTATGGTTTCCCAAAATAACCGAGAGCCTGTTTAAAAATATATTAAAGTCGACTGGCCTCATTGTAGCGGTGAGGGAATCACACTCCTTCAAACAATAGAAGCTAGAATTACTTTAGCTTTTGCAGAAACAGTGCAGTGGTTTATATCAGAATTTGCCAGCAAGCGTCCAAGCGTTCATTTCCCCATAATTGGATGGATGGATAGAAAACTGATTACAGTAATCAATTTTCTTCCACTTATCCGGGGCCAGGTCACGGGCAGCAGTCTAAGCAGGGACTCCGTGACTTCCCTCACCAGAAACTTCCTCCAGCTCTTCCGTTGGGACCCTAAGGCGTTCCCAGGCCATCTGAGAAACATAGTCCCTCCAGCGTGTCCTGAGACTTCCCCAGTTTTGATAGAAGGATTTTTTTTAACAAATGTCTCTTGTACAAACTGTTTTATCCCTGATTAGTCTAACCCATGCGTGTACTCCACCTACTCATTCTCCCGTACCTTGGAATTGTAACTCTAGTCTTTTTTGAAATTGTTTGTTCACTGTGAAAAGGTTTATGATTGTCAGCTAATTTTAAACAAACACTGAATCAGAGCAAGTTTGTTTTTGACACATTTATGCAGCGTATAATAAATTGTCTCCACTCTTGACTACGGCTGCTGCTTTCACATAAAAGCCCTTCTTCCTTATGTCCTTTGAAGCTCACGAGAGTCTTTGAAACTCTGAGCACACATTGGAGACTTCAACCAGTTCGTCATCCTTCTTCGTGCCATATTCACAACTCACAAACATAATCCTGTGAAATTACATGCATACTATGTGGTCATTTGACAGCATTTCATAGCTATAACCCACAGACTTCCTGGCGTCGATGGGAGGAATAACATGAGGTGACACAGGAGCTACCGTCAGGGTTAGGCCTGGCAAGTCTTGTATATACAGCTGTCCAGAAGCTGAATGCCAGCTCATGTTGCCCCATTGCACCTAATACCCACCTATTAGCGCGCAGAATGGGTGATTAAATGGCATTAGGTACAATAATAGTGTTGATGTATGGCCAGTGACTAGTGTAATGAAAAGGAGGAACGCTTTTATGGTTATTGATGGCTTAATCTTGAATTATGGATGAAACATTAACCCTTCTGAAATAAAAGATTAACCCATTTGAAATAATAATCTCTAAAGATGGAGTTTTTTGTGTGGGGGAACTCACAATTGTTGAAATTGTAGCGGTAATGGTAGTATTTAGGGTTTTTCATTCAACTTGCTTCAGAAATATCAATAGCACATCATTATTTATTTTTTTGTAACACACCCCATTTCTAGAATTTAGATTTAAGGCAAAGTAAAGTAAAGTTGTCCATAGGTGTCAGTGTGATGAAAAATTAAGACTGTCGCCATAGCGGTTACCAAAATATATCTTTGAATGGGGAAAAAGTCCTCAAAATTTTGCGCTCAACAGGAAGCGGAAACTCTGAATACTCTAAGAATTCACAATAACATGTGCTAGCTCTTATGTGGTCAGTAGAATGACCGTCTGCCCTCCCGCTGCCAAGCCTCTCTGTACCTATTCCAGACTAGTCAGCGCTGAAATGACAGAACCACACTGTAGATCCACGGCCTGGGAACACATAGGCTTTTAATTTTCGGCAGCTCTCTATTGAGACATCACAATACATAGACCCAGACTCTCTTAATTACAGCCAACACCAGACCAGGGGAAGATGGCCTCATATAACTCCTGATTGAAACTGTCTGCGAGGGAAACGTTGCTGTCCTGCTACAGTGATCATTAGCGTATCAATTAGCTCCCAGTTGCAGTGGTACAGATGGCTAAACCGCAAAGGGAGGATGCTGGGGAAAAGTAAGGATCAGATTAAGTGGCTTTGGGAGTAAACATTTCCTCAGTAGTAAAATGTGCAGATGTAGTTCAGTGTGTCTGTTGTGGAAAGGTCACTGCTGCTATCATCTGAGTTACTGTAATCCTGCCTGATTTGCATCGTCTAGTTTTGGATATTTCAGTATCTTGGAAGTGTCTCTTGAGCTGAATGTTGATTGTTTATGTTGTCATTTTGGAGTTGGAGCATCCTGAACACGGGCCACTCCGCTGTTCTCTTCTCAGCTCTGGGTTGTCACAGCTTGGCCGGCTGGCAGGGACCGTCTGTGCTGAGGCAGGCTAAATATAGCCCACTGCACCAGGAAGAAGACTGAACTGGAGTGAGCAAACGGAGGGGAGGGAGGGGCGTAAATATAGAGTACCCTGGTGCAATTAGAGAGTCAAGCAAAGCAGGGAAATTTTAGGGAAAGAGACACTGTTCTTAAGCTTATAGTCTTCAGTGGATGTGCGTTTGGCAGCAGCGACCCAAGTGCCTTTGTGATGAGTCATGACTTCTGACAAAATGTAACCCAGTTAACAGGGCAGGAGACCAGCTCTAATTTAGTCATGATCTGGCTCTGAGTACACTCTAATTTACTTCCAGTAAAATGCACACATGCGTAATGGTTAAGGTAGCATAATGTTTTCATAGACTTAAAGAGCCACACACATTGTTGCTACTTTAGCAATTACAGATGCAGTAAAAGCTCAAGATGTACCGGTATGTTTAAGAGCAAGGCTTAGCATAATGATGTTCATGCATCCTGATTGGTCTAACCACACATACAGCAGAGTTGGAGCTACTCTTTAGTGCTCAAATGATTCATCATAAACCATTTTTGACACAGACACAAACAAACAAATATACTTTCATATAAATCTCATTCTCATAACACTGAAATTGACAGACTTGTAACAAATTCAAACTTTTGGGTTTGGCTCCTAAATGCTTTCTGTGGCTCTTGAACTCTTTATACTCAATCAGGAGCATTCTTCAAATACCTGAGTGTTCACAAATGTAGGGTGAAAACCTCCACACATTATCTCCTCTCCTCAGTGCAGACACATGACTGCCTGCAGCGATAGGTGTCCTATCTCCCCTTTCTTTTATCAGTTTGATTCCAGCTAAAAACAAAAAAAAAAGTCCTTTTCAGTGTGTTTATTTGTGTTGCAGCCTATATTTGTGTTTTACGTAAATGGTCACAGCGTTCCCCAAGACGATAACCTTACTCTGATATGTTGCAATAACTATAATAACTGACGTGATAAAGTTGCTGTAGTCCACATACATGCCATAATATTTACTTCTTGTGCATATCAAAGTTATTGTTTACTGATGCTAACCAAATCTTTTCTTTTCTCCCCAGAATGCTGATGTCATATCGCCAACCTTGTGGAAACAATCTGGTACGCCTCAAGGAGCGTTGAATGCCCCGCCTGTTCCTGTCGGACATCCAATCACATCAAAAGAGAGCAGCTGGAAAAGGACACGCCCCTCAAGCACTTTGACATAGACTGATGGATTTTTCCTTGTTGGCTGTGAAAACCAACATGCGTGTGTGCCAAAAGACTTTGAAACAAATATAAATGCTGCTCTCATTCCGTCAGTTAAAGCCAATTACAGAATGGTACAAAAGATATAGAGATCAGTGTTTTATTTCTGGAAAAAAAAATTGTAAAGATTATGATGGTGGAAGAATTTAGTTTGTAAAATATATAGAATTATATATGTCAGCTCAAAAGTGCCTCATTTTCAGATCGTAGCCATTTTACAACTACTTTACTAGTATTGACTAAAGTGATTCGCGGTTTCATGTGGGTTAAAGACATCGCAGCT
Organism: Periophthalmus magnuspinnatus; assembly: GCF_009829125.3. Classification (NCBI taxonomy): domain Eukaryota; kingdom Metazoa; phylum Chordata; class Actinopteri; order Gobiiformes; family Gobiidae; genus Periophthalmus; species Periophthalmus magnuspinnatus. The sequence continues at coordinate 6,705,294 of NC_047143.1, forward strand.
CAAGAATTCAACTTCGATAGCACCAGTGTGTGCTTTATAAGTGGCATAGCGCTCTATTAGCACTCTGTCTATGATTTAATAACACGGCTAGTGTCTGTTCAATAGTCATACAACTTTTCTACTTTTTTACTTTTTAACTTCTTATTTTGCTGCTGTCCCAAATGTAAAAGAGCCATACACTATATTTTAAAACAAAAGGCACTTGAACGAATAGCTTGTAATTGGGCTAACACAAGCTATGTCTGATTAGCATTTTAGCTTCATGGCAGCATTTCTGTCCTGCTAACAGCAGCTCCGGGTGAGACCCTCTGATATAGAGCCGAGCAATCCCATTAGCGCTGTTAGCTCCAGACACTTGTGTCTCACTTAATCCTCTTCGTCTCAGGATGTTCAACAACATGCGGTACATACAACCCAGAATAGACCCTATCAATAGCCATGTTAATGCTAGCTCTGCCGAGGCCAGCATTAGTATGTTTAAGCGTTAAGCACACTATCACAGCACAAGTAAGGGCTCAGCAGACACAGTTCAGTGGGGAAAATATCACTAAAATGCCAATTGCTCTCAAAGCTTTTTAAGGTACTAAGCATTTTAAAGGTATTTTAATTTATTTGACTATCTGATTCAAATTCTTCACTGGCTCTTGTTTTAATCTGTGCTATGCATCAGCACTTAAGTGCCTGTCTGTCCCCGCTCAGCAGCTAGCACTAATAGGGCTGCCCTAGCAGAAAATCAAGTTTATTTTTGTGTCTATTTTTCTGTACAGAATGCATTACAAATGTTCATAGTGACTTATGTAAAGACTTGATTGACAGCTATGGCCCTTATCAGAAGAGTTCTGGCCAATATCTTTGTGTTTGAGGACTTTATCATTGAGCTGTATGTGCCAAATCACAACAGAAAGAAAAATAAGTGATTTGTTTTGTCCAATCACAACCTCAAGAAGTCTAACCTTCAGCTCAAGATGTACTGTTTGTTTTGTTGTTTGAAAATGTAATCTTTTGTGGTTCTGTTTTTTTTTTCTTCTGGAACAGAGGAGAGAAGAGCTGTGACATATCTTGCAGTCTGCTTATGTGACGTGGTGATAAAGGTCCTTGTGAAGACTTGCATATGCTTTAACCTTGAATTTTCATACGTCTTTGAGGATTCAATAGTAATGCATGATTTGAAAGAAAAGGCCACAGTGCAAACTAAAAATACTACTCACTTGTCTGTCAAGTTCCACGTTGTACTTGTGTGTTTGCCTGTCTGCCCGAGGAGTTTCCTGGTCACATGACTGGTGAAGGCTTTTGTGATCCAATGCAGCTCTTTTTTGTGCTACATATTTGGTGCACCTACTTATTAATACAGACTTAAATGGGAGATTTCAGTGTCTTTTTTGAAGGCAAACACGTGATTTTTCTTCGGCTGTTAACACTTTTGGTTATAAAATGTATTCTAATTTGCAGCTTAAGTGTAACATATCATTACTCAAGCTCAGGCAACTGTGGTACAAGCGGCTGTATGATTTCACTCAATGCATTTATAGACATTTATAAAATACGCAGAAGTGTGCTGCTCATGTTTGACTCATTTATCTCTTGTTTTCCAGAGGGATGGTACTGAATGGGAATAATGTAAGATTTTGCCATTGATGTGTAGACAGTTCTTTGTTGCTTGGTAAAAATCTGACTAAACGAATGAATTCAAAAACTTGTCGTGGTGGTCTTTAATTTTTGCTCAAGTGATGTAATTAGGGGTGATTAAATACTGACACGAACAACACCAAACTAGATCAGGGGGAAAATTTTACAAGGTGGGCTGCTATAGTGCCAACATCTGCACAAAGTATAAACAGCTCATGCCACTTGAACCTTTTAATCCTGACCACAACAGATGTCACCAGTGTGGAAAAAGCACCTTCAAAGCCTTCCTTCCCGGCACGATTGTGTTGTTGTCATCTCATCTTTACCGCTTTTGGCGATTTTCCAATTTAGCTAATCACTACTTGTAATTTGACTAACTTCTATTTACTGTCTACTCCCTCCTTTGTCTGAAACATACCTCTGTGTTAACATGTATTGGAGGCAGATTGTATCATGCCTTGTTTGCAGATGGCAGTGTGCAACCCTACACCAGCGGGATGTGATTGAAATGACTATACATGAAACCGTCCACGTGGTATAGCCTTTACACTGGCACCTCCCTTCACACAGTTAATATAAGCTGAGCCGCACCTGTACGCAACCCCCCCGCACACACACACACACACACACACCTGCTTTTTAAGGGAAACAAAATCCCGTCTGACCCTGTTATACTGTTTGCATATCTCCTATTCCCTTAACACTTGTTTTACATCTTTTACTCACAAAGTGTTCCCCATGGACGTTTCAAGGCCTGTAAGTGGCTGACTGTTGCTAATCTTGGCTGGAATGCGTTGTCACGGTCAGGTGTGGGTAAAGAAGAGATGCCACACTTAATAGCTATCTAAATTAGATTTTATCTTTTTATAAAATCGTGCTAGGTCAAGTCAGGTAAAGCTCTCACCTTTGTCAGCAGGTGTAGATGACTAAATGTTAAAGTTATCTGCAATATGAACTCCTACTGGTTTAAAAATACAATGGCTACAAATACCATTGAACCAGGCATGGTATTATGTTATATGGAGATGCACAGATAGATTCCGTAACGGGAAGTGAGGGGCTCATTCTTCTTCCTGTGTATATAATCAGCTGGAGAACCTAAACCCAAGAGATACACAATGATACTTTTGTAATTGTGTTTAATTGTGTATTTATTTGGATATTTACCTCCCATCCCCAAGACTATTGTTACAAAAAATTCTATTGGAAAAGAAATCCCCACCATTCTTGTAACTGCATGATATTTTAGACTAATAACAGAGCTTATTATAAGTATTGTATAACAGGCAACATCCCCTGAACCATTTTGCTCAGTGACGGATTCATATAGAGGTAAAATGTTACCTACCTTCAACAATGGCTGACAGCAATATGAAATTCTACCAGTGTGAGTGTAATTTGTTGCTATCCATCTGTGGTCATGTTAGCTCTCAGTGAAACAGATTTCTTGTGACACACCCTTGGGCAATGGGAAGTCCATTTCATGTACAGTTACAGTGGTTAAAGTGCCCTAGATTCTCGTTCATAACACTATACAGCCATCAGCACTGCTCTGAAGGAAACAAACGACAAGCCACAGCTGCCATTTGTTGTCGTGGTGATGACTGGGTGAAGAAGGGGCCCCGCTGGATCCTGGCCAGGAAGAGGACAGTGGGTTCATGGGTCGGAGGTGAGGTTTGGGAGGGGGGGGCTACAGGTGAATTCTCTCATCTGCTTTCAGGGTGTGTGTATCCCAGTGTGAATGACCTTTTGACAGCACCTGGGAATGCATTTTGAGGCGTGTTCTTTTGAATTTAGATTCTTTGTAGATGAAAAGCCGCTCCGATAAAGTCTGTTTTGCTTCTGTTCTCATCTCTTTGAAGTTATAGACCAAGAGATGGGATGTGGTCTAAAATAAATCCTCAAACTCTTTGTAAGAAAGCTCAAGATGTCTTTGTTTCACCTTTTGAAGCATTTATAAGCAGTCATATTAAAGGTGCACTATGTACATTTTCTGATGGGGTGTCCACTGCCTGCTTGTCTACATGGAAATGGAAATGCTTGGCCTTGGTGTGTTCCACATTGCAACATAAAACTTAATTACAGGTGTTTATATTGATCAAATATCTTGAATTGCTGAACTTTTTGCAGCAAGTGGGGTAACCTCTCCACAGATCTGCCCTGTAACTTGCTCTGATGGCATCACCTGATTGTTTCTAAGGAGAGTTATGCCATACTGAGATGCATAGATGAATTTATAAGATCTCTATGGAAACAATTAGGTGCGGACCATTCACCAGAAAAGTTTCATAATGCCCCTTTAAATGTTTAGTTAATGCGTGCCCTTATTTTATCATAGTTTATATTATTATTCTTTTGCTTTATGTTGCACCATAATGCAGAAGCAAGTTCCTACTTTCTGAATTTTGTTGACTGATAAGAGATAAATATTATTTGTTATAATATTTATTATAAGAGTTCAATTGTAAAAAGTTGATATCTCTGTTTTGACATATCTACTTTTATATCAGTTTTTTAGAGATATTTGCAAAGAATATAATATCTACTGGATTTTTTATCAAGGAGGAATGAAATAATATTTTGAAAGCACTAAAACAAATTTGGCTTTTGAAAACATTGCTCTACAAAGAGTAAACTGCAAGCCTCTGATGATGTTTGGAAATGGCACTTATGTTTTTTGCGAATGAACTCTTTACAGATTAAATATGTTTCAACAGCGGCCTTTCAGAATGCTTTCTGTGTAATCCCTCAGTCGTCCAGGTATGTTTTAAAGAGAAGATGTTTCACAGCACATCTTCACACTAAAACTTTTGCCCAGTTGACAGCATTGCATTTTTCTTTTGCTATGTTTCAGAGTGCTGTCAGGAGATGTAGGTGACTGATGGGAACACTGGGAAGATTTGGGTCAGAAACATCAAGTTTGAGAGCTGCATGTTCAGAACTGTGCAAATACAACAGCCCTGAGTGGAATGGAAATCCAACTCAACACTTGCGTTCTTTACACTTAACACAATTTATAGCCTACATAACACCTGCCTCGGGTTTTTCCCACCAGAACTAGGTCTTGGATACATTGCTCTAAAGGTCATTCAAGTCAGTCAGATAATCACCACTGATGATGACCCTGAATAGCCAAGTTGACATCATTAAATGTCTAGCTAATCCCAATGTCAACATGCCCTACATCTTGTGATATCTCCACACTCAGGGGGATGTGTGTCTTGGCCGCCCGATAGCAATGAAAGTGGCTGTTTTATGATGTTTACATCTCTGATCCCTGGCCTTAGAGTGCACACTGTACAAGAGCAGGTTGGCAACAATACAGGAAGTCTTCTTTGCCTTTATGACTTCCTCCGTGGTGTACAATAGACCACAGGAAGATTGCAGATTGTTGGATGGAAATAGCCTATGCTTGCTTGCTCCCTTAGCTGCAGATGTGGGAATGGGAATGTCGGGCCTATTCCACCATGCTTCCTAAATTACTTCCTTCCTATAATTCACACTTTGCTACAACTGGAGTAAAGGAGTGAGCTAACCTTAGTTTGAATCCAAAGTATCTGAGACATTTCACAGTTTTTCCCTGTAATAAAAACATAATATTTAACCACTGCATGTGTTTTACTTTAAGCTCTAGTCTAATTTGGGGAAACATGGGGTCACCTATCCACGACTTGGACTAGGCTGGGAGTGTGTACCTGCTTGTCCACATGGAGATAAACAAGATTAATGCCATGCTGTGGTCAATTCGAGGCAAAGCAGTAACACCTCTATGGAGACAAGCAGGTGACAGACTCTCCACCATAAAAGACTGAACAAGAATCTACACTGGCCATCACAGTAAATGTAAAGTGAGTGAATTTTACATAGTCTTTTGTCCAACTGTTTCCTCACACCACCCCCTTTCATGTAGACTCCTGTCTTTTGCCAAAAGGTTCATTTGTGGATTTGTCCAAATTAGTTCAGTAGTGTGAAACAGACTATTGAAGCTGTTAAAAGACATGCCACATGGCGGGAATCTGAGAACAAGAAGAGGAAGAAGAAAGAAAGAGGAGGAGAGGAGGGAGGTGGCGGTGGGTGTATTTTGGGGGGAGTGGTTGGGGCCACAGTGAGGCCTCTATTTTCCTTGAGAGCTCCCTGAAAACCACAGACACATGGTACAGAATTCCCCTTTCGCTGTTGGAGCAAAAAGGGGAGGGCCAGAGACGGCTTGCAAGACAACACCACACACACATTTCAGATATTACGTATTTTACAAAAAAAAAAAAAAAAAAAAAAAAAGGGAGTGTGCGTAACAGATGCGTAAAGCCCTCACCAACACAAAAGCGCGCTACAAAACGGACTACTTCTTGAAGACTTGCCCAAACACGACACGCCAGTCATCAGGCTTCACTGTACCTCTAACAATAAGGGTCTTCACAGGCTCCTTTCAGCATTATTCCCACAGGTAGTTTATACAGTAGTAGACCGTGTGGCGCTAATCCAGCCGACAAATGCTTACTTAGGTTTGAATAGCACGCCCCTCGCATTTGGGGCCCCGGTATTGCTTAAGTACAAGCGTATAAGGGGGTATTTAAAAGGTGACTGTCTGGGGAAAGGTGAAGGGTGAGGGCGTGTGAATGAGCCTATGATCTGGGTCCACTGTGCACCCAGCGACCCTGAAATAAGATACTGAGGGGGGCGGGTAATAGCACGTGATACTTGGTTCGTTTTGGGAATTCTAGGGGTACATTTTGTCTTTTAGCAGGAAAGTTATCAGAATCCTGCAGCAGCAGCATGTATCATCTTGTACTTAAGGTCATGCACGTGTACTGCGTTCTAAAATGCTCTCATGGCGCCATCTAGCGGACAGTTTATGCTCCTGTGAATATTCTCAGAAGGTAAGCTTTTGATATGTATTAGCTTTTAATGCATATTTTACCCTGCCTATAATTCAAAAGACCAGCATATTATATTTCCATGGTATAGCCCTCCATTTGCTTTCACAGTTATTCCTTATAGACCTACATGGAAATGTCCAGAATGGAAAATGTGTGTCAGCCATACAAACTTGGTGGCCTCTGTCTGGGAATTGGGACACAAGAAATGGGAATACGATGAGTTTATAAAAAGCCTCAAGTGTGACCTTCTCCACTACTTTTCTACTTTATTCTTAACATTGAAATTATGCAAATCACTGCAATTGTGGGAGAATGGTCTTCCCTCTCTGACCTTGTTGAGTTCTCTCAGCCTTTATCTCAAGATCTGACTTTTTTACTGTCATTTTTCCCCCAAGAGCTTAACCATACAAGAGCAGAGGTCACCATTTCCACATGACACGAGGTCATTGGTGAAGTATGCTGTACAACAGAAATGATTTATGGAGGAAGTTCTGCCATAGGAGACATAAGGCCTGCAGTGGAATGTATACATACAGTAGATATCAAATGAATACTACTGCACCATAAATATGTCTTTCTATTTGGAAATATAAACCTATTGTACTTACTACAGCCAATCACACTCAGTACAGTATGGTTTACCATACCAGTTTCGTGAGTGTCAGTGAATGTTACAACCGGGCTTTTGTATTTAAATCAGTAGTACTCAAACTTTTCACCTAAGGAAATATTCAACAGGATAATTCAAGGTTTAAACTATGACTAAAGCAAATCTATCAAGACTACACAATCACAATACTAGTTTCAAACAACACCTAACCCAAAGGAAGACAAAAATGTATTTAAATTGACTCTAAATTAAGTGTGAGTGAGTGAGGGACCGCCGTTTGAGAAGCACTGATTTAGATCAAGTTAAAACCTGCGGAGGAAATCCCAGAACACAAAATGGGTTTAGGTAATAGGTTTTATTAAATTGATTATAGGTTCAGATTTAATGACTGGAAGGAGACGTTTCCAGTCGACGTGCGGAGATAATGCATCTCCAACAAACTGTCACTTTCTATATTCTCTTCAGGATCAGACGACAGCCCATGAGGGACTCTTTTGGCTTCACTTTCCTTTTCACTCACACTCAAATCTGATTCCCCAGATTCAGTCTCTTCTTCAGTCTCTGCTTCTTCTTTAAAATAAAACTCTTCTCCACCAACCAAATGGTCCTCAGTGGCATTTATATTACTTGTATTTGCCTTTCCATTCACATGCATCACATCTGCAAAGTAGTCCACAGACTTCTTTTGTATGGTTGTTTCTGTTTTTTCAAAATTGCCATTGCTTGTGACTCTTTTTGCAGGTGTGACGCTACTAAAAGAAGCACTTCCAATAATATCATCATACGTAATTGCTTTAAACTCCTTATCTTTGACTTTCCTCTGCTTGTACTGCCTGTTAAATGGCGCTAAAGCCGTTCCATGTGTAAGTAATTTAGACTGGGGCTTTATTCTTGTCAGTGTGACCAATTTTAAGATGTCTGCTGATTTTGCATGTGGTTTACTATCAATCTTTTGTTCATCGAGGTCAACATTACTGACAGCTCCAGATTTAAAATGATTTTTCACTTTAGATCCATAGTGATCTAAAGTAAAATCCAATGCAGATCCATAATCTTGCAAAGACGATGACTTGGGAGTTGTGGAATCTAAAAATTCTGAAGAAAAATGTCTAGAAGTCTTCTCTGGACCTGTTAACCTTTGCCCAAAACTGTACTTTTGCAACATGGATGGACGCACAAAAGCAAAACTCCTTGCTTCAGAATTGGCATCTTTTGAATCAATAGATGGCGCACTACTTTTCTTCAAAACTGGCCAAATTGCAAGCCCTGAACTAGGATTTAACCTTTCTTTTGGTTGTACATTCTCAAAAGGATTCTTGGGCCTTCCTGTGCCCACTAGACCACTTTTAGCATCTTTAGCATTTCTTTTAGCACTGTTTGGGTCTTCATGAGAGGTTAATGTATCCATTTTTGGAACCCTATAAATAATAGACACTGGGTCATACTTCATTGCATCACCAATATGTCCGCTGAACTTATTTTCATTGTGTAACAACATAGAATTAGATCTGGTTTGGTGACTAAAATCTTGACCGCTATAATCACTGTGTTGGGAATTTTGGATGTTTACTCCCTTGGGTGCATTTGTAGTGTGGGGGATATTCCGGAGAAGGTAAGACTGGACTCTTCTGTAGCTGGTCTTCACATTGCTGTTGTGTGGGAACTTGTCCTGGGAAGTGTGCGTGGTGATGGGTGATGTCATTTTCTCAGGCTTAAACTCACTCGAGTCTAAACTGATGCTTTCTGATGGAAAAAGAGAAGACCTTCCATTTAAAAAACTGGGAGGTTTGTTTAACGGGATGCCACTTGTTCTAGCATGTCCCTCTGTACGGTCTCTGTTTGCATTGTTTTGTGAACTCCAATATCCACTTCTCCTGAATGACATAGGGGAGCTATAAGGGGATTGCCAGTCAAATATTTTTTCACTTCTGCTTTCAGGCAATGCTGACGGGCCACTTCTGGGAATTTGATCATAATCATACACTTTTTGAACTTGTGAAGCACTTGGAGGGAGGGGCCTCTCCTGTTGTAGCGATTTCCTGAGAGTTGGTGAGAGCCAAGACTGAGAATTGCCATTGTTAGGGGCAACAAACCCAGACACTCCACCATTTTGGCTCTGAAAGAAAGTGTTACGGTTGAATCTGGGTGGGTCTAAGTGAGTGAATGTGCCACTTGCTGGCTTTACTCCACCCAAATGTTGACCTCCTTGAACTTGAGTCATTCCCTCAAAGTTGGGCTGGTTGTGTTGAGAGTTTGGACTGTAATTTGAGTGTCCTTTTTGAGGCGAGTTTGACTGGAGATAAACTTGCCTAAAAAAGGACACTGATTGAGCATCTCTATTAGGAGCCTTCCGGTTCTGTGCAGTTTCAGGGACTGTCCCAGGTAGATTTCCCGGTTCAGACGACAGCGGACTGAAACGCTTGTATGACCTCAAGCTCAGATCCACCCCACTGTCTAATGGGGCAATGGTGGCATAGGCTGCAAACATAAGAAAACGTGTTACCATATCAATAAGCTACCAGCACATATATATAAAAATAGGCTACAGATGTTGTCACTATACTCAAATGGAATTTTTTTTTACACAAAATTATGGTAGTTTCTTCAAGACTATTATGTAGTTCTGAAATATATCAAGACCATTGTAAAACTGATCAGAAAATGTATTATCCACTTTGTGTATTTTCTTCTGGTCTTGACACTTGCTCAACTGACTGTCTAGTTGCATTTTTTTCCATTAGCCAAAATCTAGAAACAATCTAAAAATGTCATGTTGACAAATGAACTGTACTAACAGCAACACTTTAAACAGTAGAAATTCATTATTTCGTTCTCAACTGGTTAATCCTGAATAAACTTGAGTTTGGGAATCTCCACTTGCAAACCAGCAGCTTAGATTAATGTAGAGACAGAAATCTTACCCTTTGCAGCATGTGAACTTATGATAAATGACACAACAGCTGCACAGGGTAGCACAATGACGAAAGACACCCTACAAAGAAAGGGAGTACAGTCTCATATGGAGGAGTTTGCAAAAGGGATATAAAAAAAATTCCAAGACAATAATTTTGTTTTACCTTGAAAAGAGAAAAGCTGACATGTTGTCTCCCAGGTTATATCAGCCAAGAAAACTAAGTTGTGGTGGTGATCTGTCAGACAATCTGTCCACACTGAAGACACTGCCACTGATTGAGTGATTGGGGACAATGCTGATCACCTGTTTGCCAAACCAGGTAGCACACTTTCTGCACTGTGTCAAGGATTACTGCACTTTATTTTCTAGAATATAGTATTATTGTTTTTAATTGTTATTATAAAAATGACATTTCAAATGAATTAGAACACAGACAGTAAAATAACTTATTATTTATTGATTTCTTAAATATATAAAGTTAAATAAACAATAATAAAAAAAGACATTGTAAATTCACATGTGCATAATATAATTTAACAAACAAAGTTTTCTTTTTGACAGTAAGCCTGGTCAGTAGTCTTGCTGACTTGCTATACCAGTCATTCACAGTGTGTCCAACAAAACCTATAGGGCTAAGAGAGAGTCACATACAGGGTGACACTGTTCAAGAGTCAGAGTCTGAGAAGGTCAGAACATGTAGCAGGCCATCAAGGCGAAGTTCCTCATGTCATCACTGGACATATCTGCAAAAGAAAGAACATTCATATTTTATATGATTGTATCAAATAAAAAAAATGAATGATATAGGGTCTATAGTTCCATTAAGATAAACTGTAGGCCTGTTCTGACTGTCCAACACCTTATACAACAGGTGATTCTTTAAGTGGCCTAGGCTACATTTAGCCTTAACTCAATCCTTAGTATATTGCGTATTCTATTCACATATTTTAACCTAAGCAGTTTAAGGCTAGAACCAACCTGTGGAGTCATATCCGATCTGTCGCGCGTTTTTCCCAATAATTTTCTTCCAAACTTTCCTCAAAGTCCGCCGAAGCGTGCCTCTGTTTTGGCCCTCTGACGGGTCTCTGTCCTCGCCTGTGTCTTCGCCTGTGTCCTCAGACGGAGTGCTCTCTTCCTCTAGGTCTTGACTGCCCTCCTCCGGTTCCTCCTCCTCCGTTTCCAGGAGGACCCCGGTGACTATCAGCTGCTCCATGGCGCACTCGTCCACCCTCAGCTCGGCTCTGATCTGTTCTTCGCCGGAGATGGAGGTGGTGTGTCGGCACAGCGGGCAGACTATCGCCGTGTCCTTGTCGGGCCGGTGCGCCTCGCTGAGCGCCAGAGCCCGGGACAGCGCCAGCAGACAGCTCTCGCAGAAGGTGTGTTTACAGTGGAGCTCACGAGGACACCGCCGCCCTGCGTTGTAGCGCAGGTAACAAATAGCGCACTCCAGCTCCGTGTACATGTCCCTTTTCATCAGGTCGGTGAAACGTTTGAATCAACATTGGGAACTCCTACCACTTTTATATATAGGCGGTGTGGACGGATAAGTGGGTGGAACTGACTGTTTGCCAAGTCTTCTCCTTTATCTTTGACAAAAAGTGTGAGTCACAGCTCAGTCTTGTACACGTCACATGGCGGGCTGATCCAGCTGCAGGACATCCCAGCACAAGTCAGTAAACATTAACTTCGTGAGGTGAATCAGAGCCTCGGTCATAGACAGTGAGTCTTCATAAAAAAACAACTAGGCTAATTCTTAATGGTCAATAGTCAATCTATGCTGGTGTAACGTGATCTTATACACTTCTCAGTTTAAAGTAGGATGATACAGGACACGTCTACATTTAAAAGACCTACCATTACAATCACAGGTTGGAGCCTATATAACAAGGGCTACGTCCAAATTAGTGTTCAAATTTGGCATTTGAGAATAGTCATATGAGAATAGTCTATTTGCTGTGTGTGTGTGTATGTGTGTGCGCGCGTGTGTGGGGTGTGTGTGTGTGGGGGGGGGGGGTGCGTGCGTGCGTGTGTACACTGATGTGAGTTTGTGACGTAGACTTCCTCTCTCTACTATCAGTAACCTCAGCCCTCAGTCCTTTCATGGGGATTTCCGCTCAGTTCTACCAACAATCACTGGCCTCCTGTGTGTGGTGCGTGTGTGCTGCTGTTACTGTTGTTTCACCCAGTATCCTGCTGTTTTGTGATAACTTTTTTATGCCTTTCCCGATTATTCCATCTGGATTGATGTTACAGTAAGACCTGTGGCTCTTGTCAAAATCTTTTTTTAGGTTTGGATAAAAAGTGAGCTTGTAATATTAGAACTACTGTTTGGGAAGTGTCTCCATTACTGTAAAACCTCCTTCTGAGCAGTAATCAGACATTGTAATATTACATATTAAAAATAAACCAACCTGTGTCAAATAATACACCGCTCAAACTCTGGGTTTTTCTGACCCAGACGTTTGGGTTATTATTTGTATTTAACTCCTGCTGGATTAATTCTACCCAGTGAATGGGTTTAATGTAATGACATCCACAGTGCTATTTAAGAAACATTTATAAAAAAAACAAAAACATTTTAAAATAAACAATTGAATTTAAAACATGTCAGGCCATAAACAGTAGAGTATTAATTCAACAGTAAAATGAGCATCACAGCTGTCCATGTTGTAGTTTGTTCTTGTTGTAACTTGCTGAAGTGACAGAAGCCTGAGTGTTGAGATTCTGGAGCAGTGAACACTTCAGTCTCAGGAGACTCCTCTGTGGGAGCAGAGAGATAGTAGCATTTACAAGTAGTGTGTCTGCTGAAATGTGAAGCCGAACACAGATACCGTGGATTTATCTAAGAAAAATTCAAAGCCAAAATGAACTACAGTTACTTTTATCGTGTGAGGCATCAGGAGTCAGAGGGTCAAATATTTAGTGACATTAACTGGGACAAAATGATCGCATTGTGCAAAGTTTCAGATAAAATCACACAGATATAGTAATAATATATGTACAAATACCTTTATCAGTATTTTTTCTGGAGTATGACAAGAGGTGGATAATGGCTGCCAAGGACAGTCTGTATTTGACCCAGTTAGCTGGGTTGTTTGAGAGAATTTGACCCAGACCACTGGGTAGACCAGATGAAGGTGGGAAAATCATTATATATGCCAAAAACAACCCAATTCTCTGAAAATAACCCACAAAAATTACCCAACAACAACTGGTAAAAACCCCCCCCAAAAACAAACAGTATTTTTATGCTGTACAAAAAATATTGACAATTCAAGCCTCAACTATTTGAATAGATATTATAATGTCCATGACTGAACTAATGCCTTTTATCATCTGTGTCAATACAACATAACACTTCAGTGCTGTTTGCAATAAACATGATAATGGTTAGTTATGATTATGACGCTGTAGTTTTCATAAGAAAGCAGGTTTCACTTTCAATGGGATAATTAAAGGTGTGCTCGCAAGTCACACCTTGATCAAAACAATTTTTTTGTTTATATAGACAAACTGTACATTTCAGCTATCATTAAAAGGGATATTGTATTATTTTTTTTCTTATAGGAAGAATTGAGTAAAACAAACAGTGGAGTTACACCTGATCAGGCTTAAAATATCAAATTAAGGGATGTTGGGTCTTTTAGACCCAACACAGTCTGTGGTTACCTCGCACCTGTTTGCTTCTGCCAAAAAGCAAGTTAATACAGGTATGTCCATGTAAGATCCTTCCTGTCATTTTAAGATAAGCCGGAAATGTAATTTGAGATAAACCAATGGAAAATATTACTAGATCAGACAAGTCCAGACAGGCACCATAGTTTCAAAGAAATTATTTAAAGAAAACATGACTCAGATAGCTTTTGTTTGTTGATTTTGAATTAATGATGCTATTTTGGTCAAATCCAGCCTACCTGATCTTATTTAGGCTGCAACTGCTCTTTCCGATGTGCCAATATCTATTTGAATGAGTTTAACTAGTATTTATTTCATGTCAAAATATTATATAATACATTTATTTGCTAATCTAATGAAACCGTGATCTATGTTAGCATTGGTTACATGTGGACTCCAGATTTGATTATTATGAGATAAATAGCAAAATCATCTGATTTCTTTCTGACCATGGCCCCTCTGATTACGCATAATCAGATTTTGTGGTTTTTCATGTCAATCACATTATTTTAAAGGTCCAGAAATAAGATTCTAATCGGATTTTGGTGTGCATGTAAACAAGGCAGTGTCTTGTCTTTAGTCTTGTCTACAGCCCGGGGGCCAGATACGGCCCGTTGGGTTTATTAATCTGGCCCACCGAACCTGACCAAATTATGGCACACTTCAGCTACATCAACCTTGTAGTATTGTTTTATTCTCTTATCAGCCCTTCTGCAAAAATTTGCTTATCAAAGAAAAGAAAAGTGGATAGTGAGCGCTGAGTGTTCAACACGAAGTGGACAACAAAATATTTTTTCACCGAAGTCCCATCACAGTACCAAGGTAAGTTTTTTTTCTGGCATTTAAATTAAATTCTCTGAAGGCGAGTTTTTAAAAGAATGCATTTAGAAAACAATTTACATACAACGAGCCTTGCATATTCATGCTTTACTACATGTTACAGGCCAAATCTCTAATGTAATATATGCATATATATCCTGGCCCGGCCCCTCAGTCAAATTTTAGAACCCATTGTGGCCCGTGTGTCAATAACTTTGCCTACCCCTGCTTTAGCCTATTAATTACTGCACTGTTAAATAAATAATCAAATAAACAAACTAACTTCCTAGACAGTTAATGGTGCACTATGGAACTGCCACTTTCCCAACAGAAATGTTATTGTATTACCTTAAAGGGCCCGTATGACACTATTTTGAGATAGTGTTATAATGTTGTTTCCTCATCACAAACATACCTGGAGTTGTATTTTGTTTCATTCACACATGTTTAACACATAAAATCTGTTCATTTAGACTGGGTTCTTCTCTGAAACTGAAAACACTCTGTTCTACCTTATGATGTCATGTGGTAATACAGGAAGTGCTCCCCTGTGTTTTAAAACTCCATTACTTCCTTCTAGAATCATTCAGAGAATTTCAGCCCTGGAATTACCAATCTCTACTGAACTAAAGGTAAAAGGTAGCTGTTAACTTGATAATTACCACATAATGACATCACAGGGTGGAACAGAGTATTATGAGCTTTGGAGATGTATATATAATAAAGGTTTATGTGTGAATGAAACAAAACGCAAGTCTAGGTATGTTTTTGAGAAGGTAACAGTTTAAATTTTCCACAATATGGCATTAAACTCACGAATTTTGTGGCTGAAATATATCTTGAAAAACAGTCGTACTGTAGGACTTTCCAGGCAAAACAATATCACTATTGAGACAAACAAGTGCCCGACCTTCCACCACAAAAGTGACACTAAAACCCATTATTGCATGAAAAGCCTAAGCATAGAGATAAATCGTATAATGATTGTAATTACAGGTATATGCAAACTTCAAACCATAACATGTTGACTTGTATGTCTAATACGCACTCACAGGCAGAAGTGACAAGATTGTGGATGCTTTGTAACATGTCATTTGTCTGCTGAGTCTCCTGGTTACCTCGACATCACCAGGGGTTTAATTACTGCTTGACAAAGCGCGGACATGTCTCGAGGGGGGTGACAGAGACGAGGGAAATCAGGTGAAGTAAAAAACAAGACAATATCAGTCCAGTAAAGACGATACCCAAACCACATCTGTAACATGGAGGATCAATAGAAAGTGCTTGTGTCAGACTTGGGCGATCGAAGGGGAGACCAGTGGGTAAGTGAATCTCCGTCATGTTGGAACGATGCCAGCTCCCTCCCTGTCTGCTGTCTCACTCAGTTGCTGGCCTACATAGATACAACTAGGCTATTTTTATTAAAGCATAACTGGGGTGTACATTTCTGCCGATGCAAAACAAGGGCATGTAGGGTTAATTTATGGTTTTATGAGATTGCACAATTATTTGATGCACTGTGGCAACAATGGAGACTCATCTACTGACAGTCGTTCGCCATGTGGGACGTAACACAAAAATGTTCAAATTACATTTTTGATATTACTTGATATATTTAGTAGTTGAAAATCAAGCAGGCCTATTCAGAAAAAGATAAATAAATAAATGTAAAAATTGGAATGCAAGGAAAGCAAGCTGATGTTTGATGGTAGTGATAGAAGTAGTACAGACAGAAGTGCACTTGGTGGACTAGTCTGAGGCTTATTAGTAGCAATTGCAGTAGCAGTCAGTGGTGGAGCATAACAAAGTAAAATATTCGGCATCTGAACTTTACTTGAGAACATTTTTCAGTGGATACTTTTTGCTCCACAACATTTGAGATCATGTACTTTCTACTCAACCATACTTTTAAAAGGACTGAAAAGTCCAAGTGTTTTTTTATTATTGTTTGAGACCTGCAGAAAAGGCAGAGGAGTTTATTTTTTTAACATGTTTGTAGTTTAGCTAATTCAACTATTCAGCACAAATCTTTTTTTTTTTTTTTTTTTTTTTACCAAAATCACTACTTCTGGCGCTTTATTAGCTCTCAAAATCTGTGCAAAATACTTTTTAAGTACATTGTAGTACTTTTACTTAAGTACATTAAGTCATGTGATATTTTTTACTTTTACTTGAGTATTTTTTTTGCTTCGGTATCTGTACTTTTATTTAAGTAACAAAACTGAGTCATCCACCTCTCATAGCAGTATTTGATATTCATTACTTTTTGTATTATTGCAGCCTAACACATTTGGCCCAACACTTCTTGTTCTATAGGCTATTAGAAATGATAAGCATATATGATTACCCTATTGTTATTTTGTATTTTTCTGGCAAACTCTTTCCAGTTTAAAATCCCACACTTCCATACACACACATATATCTTATTATGCATTACTTATTGCTTTCATTTACAGCTTTACTACCTCATTATGGCTTTGCTTCCTGCTCGGAGTGTACCATAGGTCAGCGCACACCAGGCAGACACCGACCTGGGGGGGGCGAGACTGTAGATGTCTGTGTGCAATTGCTATGACTCATGTGCTGTGGAATTTGTTCATAAAACTTAAGAAAAAACAAAACAGCATCCCTTGGGTTGAGTGTAATCTCTGCATTTACTAAAAGCCAACATAACCTTTTAAGAGTTTTTTTTGTTTTGAAAAATGCTTCATATTTTGGTAAAAAAGAAAAAAAGAAGTGTCTTTGTGTATCGAAATTAGTATAGACTATTTCGAATATTTTTTTGTGTTATGACAAACCTAATCTATTTTTTTCTTGCTGCAGATTGACAAAAACAAACATCATGGCTCCTTCTACACCAACAGCAAAAGTGAGTCCTCACCCAGAGGACCCTGCACCCTCTTTGCCCGGGGAGCATTCGGATGCGGAGTGCCCCATCTGCTACCAGGAGTACAACCTGTACCACAAATGCCCTCGTATGCTGGAATGTCTGCACATCTTTTGCACTGAGTGTCTGCACAGAATCCAGCTGTGCTCCCTTGTGCCCGGGGACCCTCACTGCCCACCCGCCATCCCCTGTCCGCTCTGTCGTCACCTCACCCCCCTCGAGAGCGGAGATGCCCACTCTCTCCCCTGTAACTCCCGCATACTTGCCCGCCTGCCCCATATACCCTTTAGACTGCCTGGTACCATAGCCACACGTTTAGCCACAGTGACCCAGAGAGTGGTGTTGTCTCTAGAAGGGGAGGACTGTGATGCCCGCTACATCATCCTACCCACTGTGAGCCTCAGGGTGCAGCAGATGCACCCAGACAGGCCATATGGGAGAGCCCCTGGTCTGATGGGGGAGGAGGAGGCCATGCAGCAGAGCAGGAGGACTCTGCTCTGGGTGCAGGTGCTGGCTGTGCTCTTTTGGGTCCTGTTTGTGATCATCTGTGTGATTGGAGTGGTGTTTGGCCCACATTTCTTCAACAGAAAACTTTAGCATTGTCACAGCTGGGAGCTTGTATATTGGCAATCATAAAAAGAGATAGCAGCTCCCTCTAGCGGATAAATTTGTAATAAAAGTTTTTTCTCATAAAGCCAATTTACTCTTTTCAATATTTGACACAAACACAACAGTTACAAAGTTTAGAGATTTAGTCATTTATTACTAAATACTACTACTACTACTACTACGACTATTACTACCACTACTACTACTACTACTACTACTACTACTACTACTACTACTACTACTACTAATAATAGTAATTTATTATTATTATTATTATTATGACTACGGTAATAATTAATAATATTACGATAGTTACTACAAATTCCACAATGGCTCAAAAAGTATGTTTTATATTTTAAAGGCA